>NC_134496.1:39353611-39481111 GCF_040206685.1 Ascaphus truei
ACGGCATATTAACAATGTACAGGTTCCAAAAAAAATACTAGTGTAAAAAACATTATATTCAGACTCGTAACAAAGTGGTGTCTTGCCTTTATTGCACCTGTTTTTTTTTTTTACCCAGCTAATGTCAGGTTGTATGTTATTTCAGGGACTGCTACACTAGTCTATACCAAGGGTGGCCAAAGCCAGTCCTCAAGGGCCACTCACACGTCAGGTTTTCAGCATATCCCGGCTTCAGCATAGGTGGCTCAAACAGTCTTTGATTGAGCCACCTGTGCTGAAGCAGGGATATCCTGAAAACCTGACCTGCGGGCGGCCCTTGACGACTGGCGTTGCCCACCCCTGAGCTGAATGCAGCCTCGCAAACACAAAAACGGGCAAACGGGTCATGCCCGACTGTCTTAACATGTTGGCTGCCAGAGCGGCTTGCAGCGCACTCGCTCAGTGGCAGGGTGAACCCCTTTGGATCGCTCAGATTCTGATCTGTCTTGGCAGTTTGTTACAAGGTAATTTAGGTATAATCTGTTCGTTTTTTTTTGTTTCTTCACTGCTACGTCGGCGATAAACGTGATGTGTATTCGAAAGTAGGAAAAATAAGTAAATCAACGAAATATCTTTCACGTGTCATGTATGCACGGTCTCCAGAGCTGGTTATACACAAATGGATACATCGACAAAGGGACAAAAAGGAGAGTGCTGTATACAAGAATGTAAGTCAGGTGTGGGGGAGCTGTGGAGCTCTTAGGTTTGAAGCAGGGGGTGTTCGGAGCTGAACCCCATTAATTTTAGCTCCGGAAACCCCCTGCTTCCCGAGATACAGACCTCCGAAGGGGGTGCCGGCATCTCTGTCCCGCGTGACGTGGGCCAATAGGAAGCCGCACCGAATGGCGTCACGGCGTCCTATTGGCCAGCCAAGTGCATGAGCTTTGAAAATCCGCCATTATATGAACCCAGTTAACTGAGCGGAGCAGCTACCTGCACCCCATGTGGAGCTAAGTATCTCAAGAAGCAGGGGTTCCCCAGGGCTGAAATTAACTGGGTTCAGCTCCGGATACCCTCTGCTTCAATCCAATGTAAAAAAAATGGGGGGGGAAATGACCTCTTGGCTTGCTGCTTTAAAGAATAACTGTTTCTAGAATTCTTACTTTAATCATACGGATCGTCAGGTGGTAATGCATTTTTATAGCTTTGCTCAGTATACATGTATGGTTCAACACATTTTAGGCAGAGGCTGAAATAATACATCCTTTCCACCTGACTCATGCAAGCAGTATTAAAGCAACAATCGTGCTCCCCCCCCCCTTTTATTTTATTTACAGGATGCGAACCAAGGGGCCAATGGACTGAGCCACATCATATCCATCTTTGGGGACCCCCTCCGGAAGACCCCCTCCTCCCACCTGGCTGCCAAGTTACTTACTGGTAATGGTAAGCCACAATAGAGGTTCTGGGTTCCTGTTAGCCCATGTGATGCATTAGATTTAACCCGCCATTTTGTTTCCCCTGAAAAGGTAGTCTCTTGGGAACAGGGAGGTGTGTTCCCAGAGCTGAAAATATTGTGGTTTTTGCAGGGAGGGAGGTAAATCGAGCAGCCGTCATTGCTTCTTTAATAACTCCAAAACATATTGGTGTGTGTTGATAAGTTATCCTCTTTCAACTATAATTTTTAAGGGACTGAAAACGTATTATCGATGTTACACATTGTTAGTCAAACAATTCTTGCAGCGGTTGTTCACGAAAAAGTTATGCTGACCGTGGTGAGTTAAAGAGAAGAGTTAGCATTTGTTGGTGTCTGGGTTTGGTTCCCTCTCTATTCTTCGGTCTACCCAGTCTTTAGGTCAACTCTAGGCAGAACCTACCAACACCGAATTTGCCTCTTTAGCCATGAAGACCTACTGTACCTACTTATGAGTGTTTCAAAATACATAAAGCCATGTATACTAAGTGCATACTGTCCGTGCTCATGTATAGATGTGAAAATTGGACCCTAAATGCGAAGATAATTCAAAAGCTTCAGACAATTCAAAGAAGTATGGGGAGATGTCATGCTGAGTATTACCTGAAGAGACTAGGGAAAAATAATAAATAGGTTCAAAACCAAACCAAAAGTCTGTGACATCATCACAAGTGTGAAGAAAGAAAAAAAAATGGCAGTGGGCCGGACCTATCGCAAGAAGAAATTACCATTGCTGAACAAAGATGGTACTCGACTGGATTCCAAGGGACATTAAAAGATCAAGACGACTCCCAAAAGTCAGATGGGAGGATGAAATCCGAAAAAGTGTTGGAGCAACGTGGAGAAGAGAGGCTACATCCGCAGTACCTGAACGATCCTTGGGAAGGTCTTCATCCAGCAGTGGATCAACAAGGGCTTAAGTTGAGGATATACTAAGCAATCTTCTGCCTTTGCTGGGAGACCTCCTTACTGTTGACTTGTATGAGCGGTAAGATGTCTTCCAGCGCTGGCAGGTGTCTTATAGCAGAAGACTGCTTAGTAAATATGGGTAATAGTCCTTTTACGTTCCACTTCTATGCTAATCTTAAAGCAGCAGTCCAAGCTGACGATTTTTTTATTTATTATTAAATTATTTTTTTCCCCCTTTAATATGTGCATCAATACAATCCACACAATGATAAGTAATTAAGTTGCTGATCAATCCGTTCTCCTGTGATCGATCGGTGAGGATTCGGCTCGGGGGTTCACTAACTAGCTGTTAGTGCAGCAGAAGAGGACCAAAGATGCAAAGTTCTGTGGTGAAGATCATGTGACCAGGCGGTCACTAGATACAATTGGTGCACTGCTAGAGAGAGGGCAGGACTCAAAAAGGGGTGTGCCAGAGCCTGTTTCAGAAGAGGAAGGGGATGTGACTTTGTAAATGTTTGCTATAGAAACAAAAAAAGCGTGTTACATTATAATAATTAAAAATGTCATTCACAGTGGTTTAAAAAAAGTATTTTCTTATAGTACAGAACTGATTAAAAAAAACAAAAATAAAACCACATGTAGGATATTGCTTGGTCTGCAGCTTTAAAAGTTTAATATTCATTTTTAGAATATTAACAGACAAGTGAGTCCACTAACCTTCTGCCCTAGTAAAAATAAGTTAGCTAATATTTGTCAGTTGTGCACTGTCGGGATCAAATGTCTGTGGAATAATGTGTGATACTCCTTACTGGTCATGATGCTTAAACATGATGGTTTTCAGATACATTATATTTGCTTATTGCTATACCATGTCATCAAACACTAAGCATTGTAGTGGTGAAAACATCCAAATTACACTTACTGTTGCTTTTGAACTACGCCACTTTTTTTTATTAAAAACTACAAACATGTAAAATCAAAGTGACACAGAAACCTATATTTCACCAGCTTTCTTCTAAACTTTCGTAATTGCGCTAATTTAAGTTATTTAGTGGCGCTATCATAAAAAGTCCACACCAGAGCCTGTTCAAATAAACAGTTCTATATACGCACACCCGGCATCAGCATAAACTGGTAAAAGGCTGGAATGCCAAGTATGGTCATTTAAAATGTACACGGAATGTATTGGTTCAAGTGCCAAGAAAAACATTCTAATCAGTCGGTTTCCTCTCATTAAAAGTTAATTAGTTTGACATAAGCTTCCTGCATAGGAAAGTAAAAGGTACTTAGAAATCATTAAGAGAGACGAATCACAAGAACATAGAGAACAAAAGATACACAAATAGACGACTGCTTTTTGCATAAGGTTTACCCTCTTCTTTGCCTGGAAGCTCCTCCTGTGTACGATTCAGAAGATGCTGGAAAGCACAGGATTGCACAGGATTACATAGACAGAAAACACAAGCACAACAATTATAGGTGATGATTACTAAACGTGCAAGTCTAAATGGTGACTGATAACATTGTATCAGATGCTGCTCAAACACCTGCGGTCTCCCAAACCGCAGCTAAACAAAACTAAGCAACAAAGTGTTAACAGCGCAAACTGAAAGGGAATAGGATACAATGCAGTGAATAAAGTGCTATAACCCAGTGAATATATGGATAAAACACTGGTATCGCATGTAAACTGCAGCTCTGTGGAACAGGAACCTCAGACATGGATGCTCCTTGGAAACCTCATATACAGTAGAGAAGAAAGCACAGATGCCTGTGATATGGTGCATGAATATTTTACTCTCAGCGGACAAACAACACAGAGGGGAAAAGGACAGCTCACCATTTCCCCACTGGTAAAAAAGCAGAGTGTGACTTCGGGCGCACTCCAACCCTACTCCGGACTCGGCCGCTCCTCGTTGAGCGCGCGCTCACGTGCACGGCTTCCCTAGTCTGCGTCTCTCACTCGCAGCGTTCTCGGGTCGCCTAGCATCAACTGGTTGAGTTCCTGGTAGAGTGGTAGGATACTACGGTGGCCTCAGAAGTCCAAAAAGCCGAATGCATTTTGCCCGCCCGTTTTGCCCGTGGGTTCTGGGAACCCCAGAAGACACACGGGCGAAACGCGTTTGTGCTTTTTGGACTTCTGAGGCCATCGTAGTATCCTACCACTCTACCAAGAACTCGACCAGTTGATGTAAGTGAGAGATGCAGACTAGGGAAGCCGTGCACGTGAGCGTGCACACAATGAGGAGCGGCCGAGTCCGGAGTAGGGTTGGAGTGCGCCCGAAGTCACTCTCTGCTTTTTTACCAGTGGGGAAATGGTGAGCTGCCCTTTTCCCCTCGTGGTGTTTGTCCGCTGGGAGTAAAAAGTTCATGCACCATATCACAGGCATCTGTGCTTTCTTCTCTACTGTATATGAGGTTTCCAAGGAGCATCCACGTCTGACGATCCTGTTCCACGGAGCTGCAGTTTACATGCGATACTAGTGTTTTATCCATATATTCACTGGGTTATAGCACTTTATTCACTGCATTGTATCCTATTCACTTTCAGTTTGATCTGTTAACACTTTGTTGCTTCGTTTTGCACAGGATTACAATGGGTTACCTCTTTTGATAGTGTTTCTCTACCCAAAACAAGTAACAGACTGATGCAGAGAGAATACATTAATCATTCTGCAGATATTGTCAGACATTAAAAAAAGTTATGGTGGGTAAAAAAAAAAAAAGCGTCAAAAACCCTTCACCGTACAGTAAATAAAAATACCATGTGTGAGCACAATCGCACGTCTCAGACAGGTCTGCAGCCCTGCTTTCCCCCATTATCGTTTAGCATACAATGCTCCCACAGCAGCCAGGGGTTCTGGGTAATGACATGCAAATAAACACAGCCTGGTACCTGCAATGTTAGGCCTCTGACATGGAGGCAATTAACACACACACGCTACCGTAAATGTTTCAAAACTGCAAAGTCTTTTTCAGGGAGTGCTGGTCTTCTTTCTACATTCGGCTGTTTTAATTAAAAATGGTGTAAAATGCAAATGTTACAATAACAATATCTCTGAATTTTATTAGGAAATGTTGGGAACATGCTAATGCATGGGGTTCTCAACACCAGGCATCAAGACCTCCTCCCCAACAGGTCAGGTGTTCAGGATATCCCTGCTTCAGCACAGGTGGCTCAATCGAAGACTGAGCCACTGATTGAACCACCAGTGCTAAAGCAGGGAGATCCTGAAAACCTGACCTGTTGAGGTCTTGAGGCCTGGAGTTGAGAACCCTTTTGCCAACATATTCCACCTACAAAGTATATTTACCAGTAGCTGAAGACTGATAAGTGTAGGAATTACTCAATTAGGGTCATTTTTACGCGGCTTCAATATACAGTATATAGCAAAGGCCACTTTTTTCAGAATATACAATATAAGAAAGGACATAGCTGCTCCATAAATTCATGGAATGTAAATGCAATGCTAATTCCAACCTTTTTTTTGTGCTCACACCCCCCCACCCTCCATTTAGTTAAATGAACCCCAACATATCCCCACATCTCCCTGCTATTGTACCTTGCACAGAGTTTCTGTGTAGAGAGCAATCAATGTCTTGCATGTGCACCAAGAGAGGGGGGCAGACAAAATGAATGCTGTTGAAACACTTGACCTTTTTGTGCCAGATTTCACAACTTGATGTCACATTACAACTTAACTGAAATTACAAATGGGACCGTTAATCCTTTGAGGTGGAGGAAGGCAGCTTTGGTATCTGCTGCCTTGTTGCACATCTGTCCCTCTTTATTGGATTTCCTTTTGTTAATGCCTGGCGAAGTTTGACTTCAAGCCCTAATAGCCGTGTTTATCCAAGCAAAATGTCAGTTTGTTTTTTTGTTCAATTATCTAAATGATTCCTGACCTTTATCCCACTTATGTGTCCTCCTTGTTAATGGTGCATTATAACACACACCCCACCCCACCCCCTCTCTCTCTTAAAGTAAAACAAACAGGAACATTGACTTTATATCACTGTATAAGAGACATAGGAAATGTAACAAGACAGGAAGACAAAGTATCCAGGAAATTGAACACAAAATAAAATGACACACAATATTAGGAAGTGGTATCGAGTAACAAGCAAATGGGCTTCTTTGAGATAAATAATTCAAAGGGGAGTCCTGTTAGAAACAAAGAAATTGGGCAACTCTGGGAGGCATATACTTAGTAACTGCAGCAAGTACAGTACAAAGGAAATCCATGCTATTAACCTTTTCACTGCTGAAGAGGCCTGCACTCTCAAGTCACTATGTTCACTTCCTGTTTGAAGGACTTAAACGTACCCAAACCCATTTTGTTACAATATTGCCTATTAGCAAACCATTGTGTGGTCGGTACACGGAGTCATGTAGTTTTGATTGTATGCACCCAAGATATCTGCTTGTATTTTTGGGGATAGAAAAAGATGGCTGCTAGAAAATGATTGCTTTGCTGTCTTGTTTTAATGGGATATATTCACTAAGGCAACAAAAAGTGCACTTCATTTATTAAAGGAGCAGAATATGCAGGTTTTTTTTTTTGTAATAGGTTTGAAGCAGGGGTCTCTGGAGCTGAACCGCATTAATGCCAGCTCTGTGAAAGCCCCTCCTCCCCGAGATACTTCTGCAGTGGGTGCTGGTAGCACCTCTGGAGGTCTAAAGGTCCTAGTCATGCGGGCCAATTGGAAGCCGCAAGGGATGACATCACAGCTTCCTATTGGCCCGCGGGACATATAATCTGCAATCATGTTCCCCCACACAGCCCAGCTGGAGCTGCTACCGGCACCCCTAAGGAGGGAAGTATCTCGGGAAGTTGGGGGTCCCCGGAGCTGTTCTGATACGAAGACCCCCTGCTTCACTCCTATTTTTATTTTTTTTCCAACAGAAAGCGGATTGCTGCTTTAAACTTGAGTGGCCCTTCCCCTCCTAAATCACTCCCATATATTTGCATGTTCTGGAAGGAAATGCAATACACTGCGGACTGCCATCGGCCCGGGCCTCCTCCTCTTTCAGCGTCGTGACGTCACGTGGAGACACATTTCCATGACGACGCAACGCCCTGTTCACAGTGTCACAGTGTCGGAAGAGGGCGACGCTGCAGGGAAAGGTAACAGACCTTTTACAGCGGTTCCACTCTCTCCCCCGCCAATCCGTGTAATTACAGGGAAGAGCGCGGGGCCTCTGTAACAGCAGCACTGGACGTCCAATAGAGCTATCTGCCCCGGCAATGCACTGGCAAGCAGAGCCCTCCATAACTGTCTCTAGGACCAATCCTAACCACAAAATCATAATACAAGGTTAGCATTTCTCTTCAGTAACAATGTATATCCATTATCTTTAGTATCACTCCCCCCCCCCCCCCCAAAAAAAAAATATTGGCCTCCAAATATAAAAGCGTTCCCATGTCTGCTTCTTCAAGGACACCTCCATGCTAATGAGGCTGTTAATATCTGCTTGATTTCAATTATTTACATCTTCCAGTGTTGTACATGGTCATCATTTTTAATTTTACATGAACTTTGTCCTTTCAATGCAACATGGAAAAAAAAGGGGGATTTGATGAGTAATGAATTACATTTACAAATTTACACTCCCTTTGCTATTCCATGCAAGGGGTATAGAGTTCACTTTCTTTAAAAAATAAATGACCTATGGCTCTCTATAGTCTGTTTGTTATAATTAGCATACTCTCTTTTAAAGAGGACAGTGTGTTTTCTGTTCATTAACAGTAATACTACCTTGGCATACAATCAGTCCCCATGATCTAAAAGGCACTGTGGACGCCAAATTATCCTCTCTACTAGGACAAAATCAATTAACAGCACTAGGGATGTCATTATTGTCACATTAAGTCACCTGATATCCTCAAGGGAAAAGAAAGTGATTTCTGGCATTTGTAATGCTAGGATTCTAGGAGGAAACACTGGAAGTTAAAGAGAATCATGGATGCTGCTTTTAATAATTACACATTTACAAGCAGGGAAGTGGATACTAAAAACAAAAAATCGCGTATTTTATGATTATTACGGAAGCACAGTATTACTTTTATAGGTGCGGGTGTGTTACCGGATTCTGTTTGTTGTGGAATTGTCTGATAGACATGAACTGTATATTTAAAATATCCAGATTGTAATATCAGGGGGGCTATGAAACCAAAAAAGGTAAAAAGCTGGGGCAAATAAAACACCAAATAAATACATTAAAAAAATAAAACATCCACAGCTTTCAATTAATTTTCTTCCACCACTCTTTGCTCCTTTTTGCAGTGTAAAATGTTGGTGCGTAGGAGATAATTTCTTTAACTGCAGTAGTGCTGATTAAGGCACTATGGCACTGAAACTCCCATTAACTTCACTGTTCAATGACTCCAAAATGTGATTATTTTCTATATCACTAGTTTTTAAATGCTACAGCCAAAGGTAGGGTTGCCAGGTGTCCAGTATTGAACCGGACTGTCCTGTATTTGGACACTCTGTCCAGTAAAAAATGAGAGGTAATACCTGGACATGTATGTGTATACCGCTATTACCTCTCAGGACATAGTGACCTGACCGGCTTTGTGGGGCGCAGGATTTCCCCGAGCAGGGAGAGAGTAGGGCTGTTGGTAGGGGGCTGGGAAGCTTCCTCCAGTCTGATTGGCTGCATTACCCAGCAGCAGCCAATCAGGAGGAGGTGTCAGGAGCCTGAGGGTGGTGCCAAGGAGAGGAGGAAACAGCCTGGAATGGAGAGCAGAGAGAGGTGTGTGTCTTTCGAGCGTGTGTGTCTCGAACACATGGCACCTTTCACCATTGTGTCCAGTATTTTTGGAGAAGCCACCTGGCAACCCTAGTCAAAGGGGTAGCTGAGTTGAAGAGTCAACAGCCGATACCTTTGCAATCCCAAACTTTATCACTTGAAGGAGGCCCATAATGTTAATTATTGACCGCCTGGCTTAGGGGGTGATTTCCATTAAATGTTGTTCTTGTTGTATCCCCTCTTATAACATTCTCCTCTCATGAATCAGCCAGTGGGAGGATCAAAATAAAACAGTTTACTCAACATGTGGAGTGGTTGTTATCAACAGTTGTTTTTCATTCACATAAAACCAACATACTCGTTGTCACAGGAGAGATACAAGTCTGCATGGATGTTGCATGCCAATCTGCCAAGAAAATGCTTCCAGGGACATTGTTTGGGCATGTGCTTTGTCCTCTTAGTGGATATGGATATGCGGCCAGAGCAGAAAAGTTGCACGGCTTTTTAAAATGGCTCTTTGTGAAGCAGAACAGCCTCCTCGATGTGTATGATTATTTTTACTGTAAATTCCTACTGCCTTATACAGCTCAACCCCGTTATAACGCGATCCGTTACAACGCAAATCCGCTTATAAGGCGATGCAAGCGTGGCTCCCAATTTTTGTATTTATGAATACTTTGCAACACGATTATTGGTATCTTAAATACTTTATTGTACAATGCATACAATTGTACATTATTTCTAACGCGCTCCGCTTATAATGCAATGTGATTCTTTGGACCCCAAGCACAGCGTTATAAGGGGGTTGAGCTGTACCTCTTTCCCAGCCCTTATAATGGCATCAATAATCACAGGATTATCCCTATTGGGATGTAGGGACTTACAAAGTAAGGATATACAGGCATACCCCACATTAACGTACACAATGGGACCGGAGCATGTATGTAAAGTGAAAATGTACTTAAAGTGAAGCACTCCCTTTTTTCCACTTATCGATGCATGTACTGTACTGCAATTGTCATATACGTGCATAACTGATGTAAATAACGCATGTGTAACAGGATCTATAGTCTCCCCGCTTGTGCACAGCTTCGGTACAGGTAGGGAGCCGGTATTGCTGTTCAGGACGTGATGACAGGCGCATGCGTGAGCTGCTGTTTGCCTATAGAGCAAAATGTACTTACTCGCGAGTGTACTTAAAGTGAGTGTCCTTAAAGCGGGGTATGCCTGTACTGTACATCAGTAAGCACATACAATTGCTGCATTGGTATAGAGCAGGAGTGGCCAACTCCAGTCCTCAAAGGCCTCCAACAGGTCAGGCTTTAAGAATATCCCTGCTTCAGCACAGCTGGCTCAGTCTTCGACTGAGCCACTGATTGAGCCAGCTGTGCTGAAGCAAGGACTGATTAATCCACCTGTGCTGAAGCTGGGATATCCTTAAAACCCGACCTGTTGGTGGCCCTTGAGGACTGCTATAAAGCTCTTAGAAGCACATTCTTTTAAAAAAAAAAAAAATGTACAAAAAACCTCAATGACTTTTCCAATTTCTCCCTGCCTTTTACTTTTCGTCTCGACGTTATTACTTTTTAATCTCCGGGCCTCGTGTCCACGATGTTGCCTGGCGCGGACATCTGCTTCCGCTTTCGTTTTCTCAGCATCCGTGACAACAACCCCTTTGCTGCCAGAGGGGGATGGCACCGTATTGCAGCAAAAGGGATACAATGCAGCGGTTATGGAGAAAGGGACGTTGTACTGGTGGTCCACATGTTTGTCTCGAGCTACAGAAGAAGCGTAGCAGTCTCTCCTTTCTGAGAACGTACAGTGCTCTGCTGCAACAGCCCACGAGTGCAGCTCAATTTAAACCATCAAGTCCCTGTAGGGTGGATGGATTAAGGGTTTCCCTCCTTCAGCATCAAAAATGCGCGGATTTCTGGAAAACAAATGTATTTGTACGGACGCTGCAAAAAAATACATCTGCAAGAGATATAGTACGTCTAAATATTACGTGGGTTTGATACATATCTAATCGGGCATCGATGTTTCTTCCAAGGATTCCGTTTGCAAAACAACATGAGATTCTGTGTTTTTAAACTTATTCTTTTGGCCTACGTCAGGGGGTATTTAATTAAGTCTATCCTGTCTAACATGATCTGATGTCATTGAACAAGGATATGTTCTTTGTTAGCAGCGCTCTTAGTTGCAGTCTCCTCTGTGTATTTGAAACCATGGTTACAGAACAGTAAGCTAAAGCCAATGAGATAATGAGATATTCTCATTGTAATTGCGCTTCATTAGTGCACGGTCTCCCTGGGGTGGTATCTGACAGTCTTACAACCGCTAACAGAATTTTCAAAAACAAACAAATATTAGTGTGGTGCCACTTGCCAGAGCAGCCGTGTAAACAGTTGTGATGCGTGGCCCCCTTTTTGCATTCTGCATAGGTATACTGCGCTGAATCATTATTTTAATGAGTCTCAATACATCTACATCCTGAAAACTTCAAGGAACTTCAATTGTAAAACAAATGAACCAGCCTGTGAGTTGCTGTCGTGCATTACAATGATGGATTTATACATACAGGGAGGTTGGACGACAGAAGCAGAAATGAGACGTCTTTATTTAGTAAAACAAATACACAGATCTTAACACTTTAGGCAGGTTTTGGTTTACGTGTGACAAAGCTACAAAGGCATAATGAGCCTGAAAACGTGATCGTTACTCAAGCCGGGTAGTAAAGCTAGTTATCCGGAAAATGCAAAACGGGTTTCTTTTTCTTTACGGGGGGTAAGAAATATAAACACCTCTGGTATGTATATATGTATATTTTTATTTATAGAGCACCAACAGCTGTAATTAGCAGTTTACAAGAGAGACAATGCAAGGAATTATAATACAATAAGTGCAACAAATAAGATCAGACAATAGGAAAGGAAATACCTGCCCGTAGAGCTTACAATCTAAGTGGTAACATGGGAAATTTACAGAGACAGCAGGTAAGGGAATAAGTGCAATAGATGGCAGTCATTGGGGAGAGTGACTGTGGGTGTGGGGCAGTGGCCTTGAATCTAGGCTATTGGAGTGCTTCATTTAGAGATGAGCTCCAGGGTTCGTCTTAAAGGTGGGGAGACAAGGTGCTTGGCGTATACTGGCTTATGCTCTGGTAGCGCTTTTTACGTACTTTGTTTTATTATTATTTTACTTCTCTGGCTCCTCGGGGGGAATTACATGGGCTCAAGTATCTTTTAACTAATGATACAATTCCAGGTTTAGAGTTTTTGCACCTGTGTAATATACCCCAAGCTCAGTGTTTTTATATATTTTATGTTTGCATACTTTTGCATATTCTATAATATGCCTATAATGTACTTAGAGAAAATTAACTTTCTGCTGCTCTTGGCTGTCACAATAAAGGAGAACTTCATTATGAACTTGTGAGTAGAGCTCTACTTTGTATCTCTGTCTTTGAGGACACCTGCACCTTGAAGAAATTGTTAGAGATAGGATGAGAGCCATGAGAGTGCGGTGTCAGTGATATCAAGGCTGGTGAGGGTGAGAGATAAGAGTGAGGTGATCGACGGTGTCAAAGGCTGAAGAGAGGGCGAGGAGGATGAGGATGGAGGAGAGTTTGGAGTGGCAAGCTTGGGAGATATTTGTGGATGGTGAGGAAGGCAGTTTCAGTAGAGCGTGAGGGACGGAAGCCAGACTGGACAATGGGAAGGAGGGAATGGGTGTGGATGAAGGTGGAGAGTTGGTTGTGAACGATGCGCTCAAGTGGTTTGGAGACGTATGGAAGGCGTGAGATAGGCAAAAGTTGGAGGAGAGGGTAGGGACAAGAATATTTTTTTCAGGAGAGGGATGACTACCGCAGTTTTGAATGTGTCTAAGTATTGTCTGCTGGAAAGGGAGAAGTTGAAGGAGGAGAGATATGGTGGGAGGAGAGGAGGGAGTGTGGAATGGGGTCAGAAGGGGATGTGGTGGGAAGAGAATGTTTGATGATTGAGAGGAGATCATTGTCAGAGGTTGGACAGAAGGCGTCGAAGGAGTCGGTAGGGGTGGTAGATGGAGGGGGGCAGCAGTGGAGAAGGAAGCACAGATGTTGTTAATTTTCTGTGAGAAATAGGAGGCAAGGGCCGTGGCTCAGAGGGGGAGGGTCGCTTAGGCGAAAGAAATGTGGAGGGTTGTAGCCAATTGTTTAGGGTGGAGAGCAGCAGGCGTGGATGAGGTGATAGTGAGGTGATAAGGGTGTTATAGTATATTTGTTTTTGCGATTTGAGAGTGGAGGTGTATTGGTGCAGGAGGGATTGGAAGGCGGCAAGTGAGGATTGGACAACTGAAAGATTTCCATGATCTCTCAGCTGTGCGAAGGGAGAGACAGAGTGTTTTGAGTTGCTAGGTGAGGCTTGAGGTGGCTTTGTTATGGGACGCACAGGGTGGAGTAGTGTGATTGAAGCAAGGGAGGAGGATTATGGAGAGTTGAGGGTGGATAGGGTGGAGTTCAGTGGGAGAGAGGAAAATTATGTGAGTGGGGAGAGGAGTGATGAGGTGGAGGAGGTAAGGGAGGATGGATCAGTGGATTTGAGGTTTCTGTGAAGGATGGGATTGGGTGAGGATGGAGGAGGAGGAGGGAGGATGATGCAAAGGATGGGGGAGAGGAAGAGGTGATCACGGGTGGGAAAAGGAGTGTGGTGGGGGACTCGGCGTGGCATCTTGTCGTGAGGATAAGGTTGAGGGTGCCTCCGTGTATGTGGGTGGGGGGAGATTCAGTGAGAGAGAGTCCAAAGGAGGAAATGAGGAGGGTGAAGATCGAGGCAGAGGTGGGGTTGTCGAGGTGAAGGTTAAAGTCGACAAGGGGGGATGGGAGAGGGTAAGAGTGAAGAGAGGAAGCAGCCAAAATCATTGAAAAATAGTGTGGGTGAGCCAGGGAGACGATACATTATGATGATTGTGATGGGTAGGGGAAAAGAGAAAGAGCAGGCATGGAATTCCATACAAACGGGTGAATCATCTGATTAACCCTCCAGGCGCTCAGAATATAACATAGTCCAGCTGGTGAAAGATGAAATAAATCTTATAGACCCAGGCTATGCACAACCTTAGTGTAGTGAGGTATAATATATAATCATTCCCCCAACCGGCTCACCATGAGCACTATGAGGTTGGGACACGGGAAACTCACGTGTATATCCTTGTGGTAGTTTGTTGAGCCTGTGCGGGTCTTTCCAGTGTGATGTGCCTGGTTCTCCTGGCTGAAATCAGGGTGTCTCCGCTCGTGATCTTCTCTCTTCACCGCCAACCCAATACCCGCAGATGCGGAGGGCGGTCACCTGACCGGCGGCCTGAACAGTGCTTCCTGATGACGTCACGGCAGACCCGGTGAGTGAAACAGCAAACCAGCAGGGACTCAGCGTGCAGACGCTTAATGCAGCAATGTGGGAAAACTTCTCAAGAAAGACAAAGGCCTTCCAGGCCGAAACGCGTCAAGAGGACTCGCTTGCACCTTGTGCAAATAAAGCTCATTTTTATCCCACATCAGCCTTCATCTATTTTTTATGCTGTGCGACGCATCTTTCTCTCCTTGAGAAGTTTTCCCACAGGCATGGAATTCAAAGGAGCAAAAAGGGAAGGGAAGGAAAGGGGTTAGCGCAGAATGAGGAGACAAGGTGGCCAACTTCTCCACAAGCGCCGCTGTGATGTGGGGTATGGTTGAAGTATGATTGCGTAGATGTGAGGGCAGCAGGGGTGGTCGTGTTTTTGGTGGGGATCCATGTTTGGTTGATTGTGACAAATGCAAGATTGTTTTGTAGAAAGTGAGTGAGAGTGAATCTTATTGCAGATGGATCTGGCATTCCAGAGGGAGAACAGGAGGTTGATGGAGGTTGGGGTGGGAGTGTGGGGTGATGGGGGCACCCTCTTTATCCACCTTTAAGACCCATATTAAAACCAACCTCCTTTACGAAGCATATGAGTAGCTCGTGGCTGATACTTTACACCTCATACATCGACCTTGGCCCCTTGCAGACCTACTTACCAGAACACCCTCCTACTGTCTCTCTGCGTTCTTCCTACTTACCAATTAGATTGTAAGCTCTTCGGGGCAGGGACTCGTTTTCCTAAATGTTACTTTTATGTCTGAAGCGCTTCTTCCCCTTATGTGTTATTTGTATTATTTGTTATTTATATGATTATGTCACGTGTATTACTACTGTGAAGAGCTATGTACATTAATGGCATACATGGGGCAGAGGGCGGAGGAGTTGACAAGGAGGGGATATATGAGGTTACTGGGGTTGAAGTAACATGCAAATGAGCACACACCTTTTGCTTTAAATCCATTTTCACATGGGCCCCTATAAACTTATGCCTGCCGTATTACACAGCTTATCAGCACAGCCTGGGTTAAAGAAGTGTGTAGCCAGCAAACTTAGTCACAGACAGCTATTTCCACCTTTTGGGCCTCATCAGAATGGTAATTTCCCAGAATCCCTGGCTGCAGTGGAAGCATTGAATGCTACGAGATAATGGGGAAAGGCAGGGTTGCCGACCTGTTTGAGGCATGTGAATGTGCTCAGAACGTGCTATTTTTATTTGCTGTATGCTATACGGTGGAGTTTTTTTTGTTACTTTTTTATCCACCATATCCCAGTTAGTAAACAATCCAAAAGTGTCTCTTTGCACTATAGCTTCCCTCAAAACTGTGGTCCGACAAAAACTAAAAGACAAACATATACAATAAAGTGAAGACAAACCGGCAGCACAGAAATTAATCTGCACCTTTCAAACATAACAAATTTCTTAATGTCCTCAACATATGCACTTACTGTACTGTGTATGTATGTATAACTTCTGAATGCAATACGCACAAATACAGATGTTCGAACATGCCCAAATTCAGGTTCACCTATAATTTGCCAAATTGTCCAAAAAGTTTTGAAAATTTAAAAAAAGTGCACTACAACTTTTTAACCGAAACGGTTTGGGCCGAAATTGACCAAGCAAATTCTACCATTTCAATTGAACTTTTACATTTTCCAGCGAAACTGTAGAATTACACCAGAGAAAAATCTACCCGAAGTGTGTGTGGGGTTTGTTCTTCCTCCTATCCTGCTAAAAACCCATATTTCAGTCTGTGGTCGCCTTTTACAAGTCAAACTGTTTGAGAACTTCAATTTTTCTCAAAGCGTTGCATTTTTTAAAACATTTTTTTAATTAAATTTAGCAAACTGACTTCCTTGATTTAACTCCATATGTGAAATATTTAGCTTTAACTCCATAATGCATGTATAGATTATTTAATCCCTATGTCAATAAAGATGTCGGAACTTTTAGGTTATCTTAAACCAACGGTTTACTGTATTAGAAGCCATATGCAAAGCTTGTAGCCAGAATGCAATAAAGTGTATGGCTAATTAATCATTTGGACTAAAACATGAAGGCACTAATCAAATCAGCTCAGTTATATCAACCCTTTGCTTTGAGGCAGCATTTAATGTGCTATTTGTTGCTGACAAATCGACAGTATTTGATTCTAAGACCAGATTTTAACGTATTTATTTTTCTATCTGATATACTGTATATATATATATATATATATATATATATATATATATACACACACACACTTTAAATAGCTAGAATGACTCTCACGTGATCGAATAAAATTGATAAATACTTTTTTGAGATTTATTGTAGTAGGCTGACCCAATGACCACAGAATCGTATACACCGTTCAATGCAAGCACGGGAACGCTGGCGGTGCCTATTACATTAAAGGAACTGCAGACAAACACGCAGGAATTCTAAGTAGTGGAGATAGATAACAGCGATGAAGCTGGGCTGAGACAGACCGGCGAGGTGACTTTACATGTTTATGTCTTCATGTTGGGTCACACAGGTTACTGATTACCTCATCTTGCAACGCTCCATACAACCACTGCCCATATTTTGCTGCCAGCGCATGCCCCTTTGAACACTGGTCAAAATGTGTACACTAAACACAAGGCATTTTTTTCATATTGCTTGTGACCAATACGAGAGCAGTGCGAGTTCTTGTGTGCATGTCATTACCCAGAATCCTTTGCCGCAGTGGAAGCCCGGCATGCTGAGCAGCCATGGTGTGTGGACCTGCCTCCGACGTGACCGTGCTCACACGTGCTCTTTATCATTGCCATATTGCTCAAAAGTAACGTAGTATATTTAATACTGCACAATAATATTGTTATACAAGAATGTGTCCTGTGCGTAGAATCATTTGAGTTATTTAACCCCTGCGTGGTCAGAGGGATCGGCAACGGACTGCTCTGCAATGCGATGCTGGTCCCTCTGGAAATAAAAGGGTTAACATTTGTCACATGAGGAACATAGACACATTCAGCACTATATACCGGGGGGCAAACAATTATCCTGTTCCTATATGATGCAAACAGAACAAGGGATTAAAACATAAAATCTGTGTTACCATCTCAGCTACATTATTGTAACATACAGTAAGTGGGAGCATTAATGTTTGTATTTCCCGCATTATTACCCAATAAATATTTTTTTTTATATCACAGCCATTAATTGCTGAGCAAGATTCCAGTGTAGGGCTCATATACATAACATGTTAGATAGATCGGCACAGAAATAAGTGCAGGCGCACTATTAATCACGCCATTTAATATGATAGATATAAGGTTACAGGTAGCAAAACTTTCACATGCCAGGGTAAAGCAATTAGCAGTTGATGCACATTTTATATCTTCGAGCACCGGGTGATACAACAATAAAGTATTATTTAGTTAGGATAACAAGTCAGCTGTGCAATTTGCATTGTATAATGTAGTGATGGAATTTGCATGCTGACACTGAATCAATGTCTTTTCTTTTTTACAGAGAGCTTCTGATGTTGAAAACTGAACTCAGTGTACACGAGGCGTGTGTCATCCTGCTACAAATGGTAAATATTTTTAGATAACAATGTAAAGAAGATGCTCAGGTTAGTGTGAATTATGATAAAAGCAGACATGAAAGAGGAACGTTTTGCAAATGTCTTTCTAATGACATTCAGAGAGAATATTTAGCCGCGATATGAATTTTCAGTAAAAGCCTTGTCTTTGAAATACGTATAGATACTTACGTTTCTGTAGTCCCTGTTCTATCTGGATGTTTCTACTTAAAGATGCAGATTGATGTGCAGACCGTAAAAGACTGAAAATAAAAACAATATGAAGTCTTAACATAATCTGATCTGTGCGGATAAAAGGTCCTCAAGATCAATGGCATAGTAATGTTGAAAATGTGTGTGGGTGCGTAATAAAAAAAAATAAAAAAAAAAATATATATATTTATATATATATATATATATATATATATATATATATATATATATATATATATACATACATCAATTTTACTGATAGTAAAGCAATTTGTATGTGAATTTCATTCTGCATATATAACTGTGTTTTTGTTTTATAGCTATTCTATAGCTCCATGGTTTCAACCCTCTCTAATAGCGCGGCTGAGATCAGATGCATTGTAAGGAACCCCAACCCTCTCTAAAAGCGTATCCGAGATCATATGCATTATAAGGAACCCCAACCCTCTCTAATAGCGCGTCTGAGATCAGATGCTTTGTAAATTCTTCTGTATTTGGTAATATTTTCACTGTCTAGGACGTTTGGCCGCGACTCAAAAGCCGCTGGGGTTCTGCGGTCGGAACACTTCGCCATTGGACATTTCACCGTAATGGCCGCTCCCGACAAACCAGGTCTGCCATGTCCGACTTCCCGCTCCAACAACTGCATGTTTAAATGTCCCGCATGGGGCCCGTACACTGCCTACTCAGGCCGCTCCGAAGCAACATCTTTAAATGTCCCGCGGGACATTTAAAGATGGCGCATCATACTGGCCTACCTAAGCAGTGTAGCGGTCCCGCGTGGGACATTTAAACATGGAGTTGTCGGAGAGCCAGTCCTGGCTTGGTTTGTGAGATCAGGCGCGCGGCAGACAGCGGGCGGTCTGGTGCGGGAGCGAACATCGCGGTGTATTATCGAGTGGCGAGTTGCCCTGCGGCAAAGTGTCCCAACGGTAGAACACCGGCGGCTTTTTGGTCACGGTCAAACGTCCCCCACCACAAATTTCCCGTAGAACCCAAGTTTTCCCAGGGACCCCCGTAGAGAAACAGTGCTAGAGTTTATTAACAATGGACCAATACATGACAGTAGAGAAGCACTAAACTATATAACTATACTTCAGCATAAAACCGTGTGTATGGTATGGAACACTTTGCATGACACCACGCTGGAATAATACAAACGTGAAACACAGCACATTTCTCATTCCACTGATTGTTGGACAAGAACTGCTTTTATTTCTAAGGAAGTTTGTCGGTAAAGTTAGGAGGTCTGCATGTTCATCACAAATTCCATTCCTTGGACACACATTCATCTTTGTTATATGAGTGAGAATGTAAAGGGGCTTAATTACTACTCCAGATGTGTCCATGTACTCTAATTCCATAAGTAGTCAATATAGTTCACCATAAAAATGCTACTTGTGTTTCGAAAGATTCCAAAATGCCACAGATAATTATAACTGTGAGAATAAATCTTCTTTATATTTATTTTTTAAGGAAAACCCTCTAATGGTTCTGGTAGGAGATGCGTAAAGAGGTTTTAAAGCAGGAGACGTTTTTTAGGTGAAAATCATATACTGTAGGTTTTTATTGGACGCAGCTTTGACAACATAAATACCGCTTGGTTCAGCAAACAACGATAAAAATAAAGAGGGCTAGCTCCTCTTGGAGCGCTAACTACAACAGTCCTTAATTTATCGAGAGGTTGGGGGAATACGCCCCTTTCCAGTGATAATACACAAATAAGTCATAGGTCAGATTTACCTTCGGACCCCACGGTTTCTTCCTGTCTGAAATAGCGGTTAAACAAGTCCATGCAGCATGGTCTCTCTTACGCGGTGCAGATGCAGTGACTGGTGGGGTATCTCTAATACAGTAGCACCGTCTTGACGCTCCTTCAGTACCAGGGGACCCTGGCCTACAACTTCCTCATCCATCATGGACTTATCCACAAAAGCACGACCCCCTTATCAGTAAAAAGGTCATTTGCTTCTGGTTCAGGATCCTTAACTTCAAGTACATCAATCTTGCTGTAGTTCTCCCCACACCTAACCATTACCCATAGCTTCTTTTGTTGTCGTTGGCAAACCTGTAGTCTTGTGCCTTTTTCCCTTGCAAGGACGAGTGGACAACCAAAGTTGCATCTTTAAGGGCATGATCACAGATACAGTTCTGTCTCATTCTAGCCAAAGACTGAATCTTTATAGTGGCTGCGTTAATCGTGGGAATCTGGTTTAAGCCACGTGGGAATCGTAGCATGACTGGATTTGTATTGCACTTCTCAGTTGTAATTCGGTTCTTCTTTCCTGGTTTTTGTGGAAAGCCGATTGTAGCACAGAGACGCTATTGCGGATGCACTTAAAGCAACGCACAGCTTTCTTGGTTGTGACGTAGGACCTATATCTGGACTGAATCACAGAAGCAGTGTCCTTCACTTTCTCGTAGCATCTTTGCTGCAGATACTTCCTAACATTTGACTGGAGCACAATTACACATTGCTTCAAATGTTCATAATTATTTCTCTGTCATTGCATTCTCCATATTGACTGGAGGAGGCAGGCTGCTTTATTCTGGCGATTAAAGCTGACAAGCTTTCATTCCTATGTAGGCAGCCTGTAAGATGACAATTGCAGAGTGTTTGCGCTGATAACTTTCTCTCTCCAACCTTCCTTGGATAAGAGCTCTATAGTATTTTTGAAGTGTTAGAACGCTTCTCTTCTTTCTTTCAGAGTCTGCTCTGATCTGAGAAAGTTCTAACTGGAAACAAAGGAATTAGCCTCTTTCCTCTCCAGGGCGCCCTCTGCTTCTTTCAGTATTAACTACACTTCCAACTTTTCTTGTTCCGTTTGTTTCTTCACCTTTTTTACTTTGTGAAGCTTCTGATTTCCTTCACTGACTTACAGTTAGATTTGAAACCTCTTCTTTCAGGTTTCCGTTCTCTCTTTTTACAGTCTCTAAAACACCTTACTTCCATTCCAAACACTGTAGTCATCCTTCCATTTACACACTTGTGCTGAGACTTCAGATGTCCTGGCGCAAGACTTCTATCTCTATGTTGAGAGTGTGAAGCTCTTTCTGAGAGACTTCCAGATCAGTACTGACATCGTGGACCTCTTTTTCAGAGACTTCCAGCTCTGTACCGAGACTACAAATCTCTTTCTTAGAGACTCCCATTTCTGTGCAGACTACAAGACCCCTGAGAGAGTTCAAGCTCTATACTGAGACTGAGGGCCTTCTCACAAGAGACTTTCAGCTCTGCCTGATCCTCTTTATACTTCTGCTTCCAGTCAGCAATAATTTCATCAGAGAGGCTTTGTTTCTCATCCATGGTGGTAATAATTATGGTTGCTGTCTCCAGCTCAGTCATCAGGGCCGTGAAGTCCCTATGCAAGCGACGTTCTATTTTCTTCAAAGTCTCACACTCAAAGGTGTCTGTGAACAGACCCCTCTGTAGCTCGGTGTTAGCTTCTGTCTCCTTTTCCAATCACTCATGGAGGAGATCACAGTCATGCCTGGCATTGTGCAGTGCATCTGGTCAAGGGATCATCACTTATTTGTCCCGGATCAGCTTCCCTAGTACTGTTTGTTGAGGGTTTGTCACTGTCACAACCCGATAGACACACCTTGGAGCTGTGGACTTTCTACTTTTGTTACTTTGAAAGATCCTGGCGCATCAGGAATACAGAGGTCACCTTCTTTGCTTGAGACTTCTGCAGTTTCACTGCACTCACCATGCTTTTCTTGCGGTTGCAGTAGCAGGGGAAAATATTTGACGTTCAGCTGGTTCTGCTCTTACTGCCGGCATTCATGAACAAGGACGTAGGAACAACTCTTCTGTGAGTCCAGGGTCCAGGAGTCATCCTCATTATCATTATAAGGCCTGCATGGATACTCTTTCGTGTGACTGGGTCCATTACAGAGTAAACACATTTTACCCTCTATTCTGGCACTTTCAGGTGTATTCTTCACAGACCTCAGGAGGCGCTACTGCATCAATATTTTTCTGTACATGCTAGAACCACAGCTGGTAGTCATACAGGTGTGGCAGACTTTACTTGCAGAATTGGTAGCTCTCGCAGTCCCCTCTGGAGGCGTGGGTTGGAATCCCACCCCAAACACCCTGTGTAGGAGATGCATGAAAAGGTTTTAAATCAGGAGATGGTTTTTAGGGGAACATCATACAGGCTTTTAATACTGCTTGCATCCCGAAAACAGGGATAAAAGTAAACAGGCCTTGCTCCTCTGGAAGCGCTGACTACAATTGTGCTTAGTCTATCTAGAGGTTGGGGTGGCTAAGCCCCTTTCCTTCGTTAACACACAAATAGACCATAGGTCAGATTCACCTTCGGCCCCTGTTGCTTGCTCCTGGCTGGGATAGGGGTTCAAAGAGTCTATGCAGAGTGGTCTCTGTTGCGCGGTCCAGGTGCAGTTACTTCCCGGATCAGAGAAGAAGCAGGGTTTCAGATCTTGATGACACACAAGTTATGTAAGTTATTGTTATAATGTATTAATTAAATGATATTTAGTAGAGATATACAGTATATTAGACCAGTTTAGAAGCAGACCCACGCCAGTTTTTTGTCCTCCTTGTAGTGGCGCACAGCTCATGGACAATTCCTACGAACGGCCACAGATGTATCTGCTTGGCACCATTAGGTCATGGCTAATGCTACCCTTGAATCTCAACCTTTGTGATCATGTTCAGAATCACATAGATGCTGATATTAGTTTGAGAATTCCATGTTTCCCATCAAGCATCATCTAGGTTTTCAGAAAGAAAGAAAAAAAACTGCATTCAGAAGAACACTCAAATTGTCAATCACCAAACATCTGAAGCTTGAGAACTTTCCATAAAAGATTTTTTTTCATAACATTTTCATTTTCTTCCCCTTGAAGTTTATGTCAGTGAGGGCCACTTAGGACATGTTTACTGGGTGGCATGGCAGTAAAGAAGAGAACAAAGAAACGTATAATGACAAACTTTCAAGATGTTCATTCGGCTAGAAGAGTATGGTTTGGGTTCCTGCTTGGAAAGCTTCCATCTTGTTAGAAAACCCCCTTTAAACACTGTCATGGTCTTTAAAGAATCCCAATATTAAAGTAGCCTCATCATGTTGATTGCTAGTTGGTTAAGAAAGTAATCACATTGTTTCTCCTTGTACATCTGCTATTGATGATATAGGTTGCTTTAAATATGCATTAGAATCAGATGGTATAGACAGTTTGTTTTATAAATCACAATTCTATTACAGACCCTGTGTCAAACTTAAAACTGTTGTTACAATCAATTTCTTTGTTGTGACACAAAATAAAGATACTTCAACTCACAAACGTACTGTATATTATTTGAAAAGCATTTTTTTTTTTTTTTTACAAGAGAAAATTAACTGTAGTCTGGAAACATTTTGAGTTTGCGAGACAACAATAGCTAAAATAATAATAATACTCTATTCACATCATAATACAGCAGTAGTTGTACTAACTATGGCAACCCATTCAGTTCAGTGGGCTTCCACATGTAGTACAGCTTGCTTTAGCGAAAAGGCGGAGGGTCGCCAAAACCCCCAGAAGATTTTAGCGGTGGCAAAATTAATTAGGTTTACACCTAGCGGAGACCACGTTTCTTTGCCCTCACTTATTCTTTATCCTGGTCAGACACATTTTAGCAATAGAATTTGGTCAGCACAATGTCAAATGTACATCATCTTATGTACTGTATGCATGTCTTTATTTATATAGCGCCATTAATGTACATAGCGCTTATAATAAAGATAACATATTGGTTGGCATTTATTGTTTCAAACGTGTAATGGAATTCAGAGAAAGCCAGCTGGGTCTGTAGTGCTAGTGGTTGAGTGTAACAAAGTGTTAGCATGATTAGACACCGTCTACCTTTTCTTATTGCTTTTGCCATACCTAGCTCTTGTCGGCCTGCCAAACTGGACAGTGTAAGTTGCAATTTGTGGCTTCAGATCGATAGCAAGGTCATTTACGGATGACTCAGATACACTGGCCATCAGGTATTTGTGTGATTGCTCTAGTGTGCAGAAGAGCTGTCCTCTTCTCCCTGCTCTTGATGGCTTCGGGCTCTGCAGTGAGGTCTGACCTGACAGCTGCTCATCCTAAGGGAGAAATAAAGGAAACGCATGAAACTTCCATGACTTCCCACTTATCTGCTGTTAGAACATTCATCTGAGACACAGACAATAAAGGTTATATTTCCAGTGTCACAATGGAAAAATATATACTTTTGGATGTCTGAGAAAACAGAATCTACCTCACAGATTTCATGGCGAGCTATGCCCAGTGATTTTGTAGCTCAAAGATGAATCCACTCAAAACGATCAAGGCATGTTATTTTAAATACATATTTATAGCATCTGTTTTACATGTGGATTGTATTTAGATGGTAATCCAGATATCTCTTTGTGTAAAGTTCTGGCTTTTTGTGCTGTCCATATCGATTGCCATTAAATTAATATTACATTTACAGATGGTTGTGGATGCACACGCACAAAAAGAAGGGAAAAAAAAGGATTCTAGAAATCATTAAGAATGCCATCCCAGAAATATGAAACAAATGCTAATGAAAAATCTTCATTGCTGTAACAAAAAAAAAGAAAGAAAAATGTAAATATTTGTCAAACATAAATTATTGTAAAAACCTTGTTCGTGGAGTCCGGAGAGTAATTGAAAACTACAAATGACCTTATAAATTCAGCCAATTAACACGGGAAAGGGTAACATACGAACCACATAAGAAGGGGAAAAAAAAGTATTTGGAAATAAATTCTGAAGGCTCACCAGTGTAACAATAAACATCACTTCACGAAGAAATGTTATTCTAGGCAAATGGTGATAATTTATCTTCTCAAAGAAAAATGTGGCTAATTGAAACAAACTTTGTACTTTATATTAATGCCATTTGTATATATGCCGCTCGTTATAAATTGACATTGAAAACTGATGCTGTTCTCAACAACACCATGCTTTCTCAGTTTTATGTACTTTTTAATTTCCTCTGTGGAAAAATCTGTTCTTCATAAAAGTACTGCTAAAGAAAATGTGGAAAAAGTTGATTCATTCCATATTTACATTCCTGCCAGTACCTGGAAATGAACCAATTACACTTGTGAGCCAAAAGAGAAGTCCCCTAAAACGTATCTTCCTACAGGCAGTGCTTGTATAAGACGGAAAGCATGGGAAAAGGCTGCTTTGATGCTATAAACAATCAGGCTTGTACGCATGCTAGAACAAAAAGGAATTCATAATGTTGCTACAGTGATCCATGTAATACCCGCTCACATCAATTCTATGCCATTACAATTTATAGTGCTAAACACATGTACAATGCTGTAAAAACATTCCTACATGTACAAGTGCTAATCTGCCATATTTTTGACCTGCGCTATTAATGCAAAATATAAATAACACCTTTCAAGTAGTCAAAACGGTTGTACATGATTATATATATATATATATATAGATATATATATATATCTATATATATATATATATATATATATATATATAGATATATATATATATAGATATATAGATATATATATATATATATATAAACTGTAAATATATATATATACACACACAAACATTGGGTCTTAGTTTTGTGTAGAAGGAATGTAAGGTACAGTATCTAATTGGTTTTGTTACCTATTGGGGAAAAAATGTAATGAAAGAAGCAGTCCAACATTTAGACTGTAATAGAATGCTCAGAAAGCAGCGGATGAATGAGTGTGACGTGGCCCTGAAGATGCATCATTTGAGACATGGATAGTGTGAGAACATTTACCGTTTTTCACATGTATGTATGTATAGCTTTATTTATATTGCGCCCACAGCGGTACCTAGCGCTTTACAAGAGAGCTAATACAGTACAGGGAATTAAAATACAATAAGTGCAACCAAAAAAATCAGACAATAGGAAAGGAAATCCCTGCCTCAGAGAGCTTACAACAGGCCTGTCCAACTCCAGTCCTTGAGGGCCGCAAACAGGCCAGGTTTTCAGGATATCCCTACTTCAGCACAGCTGGCTCAATTAGTGGCTCAGTATGTGAGCCACTAATTGAGCCAGCTGTGCTGAAGTAGGGATATCCTGAAAACCTGGCCTGTTTGCGGCCCTCGAGGACTGGAGTTGGACAGGCCTGGCTTACAATGTACGTGGTATTATGGGAAACTTAGGCCTCATCCCCACTGCTCACGGCTGCGCGTGTGACGGTGTGAACACGGTACGGCCCTCTATGGGGCAGGCCCCAGTCAGTCCGTGTGCGCGTGAAAAAAATCCTATCGAGGTTTGCATACCAGTAGCACCGCGCGCCGCGCAGGGCGGCACACTCCTGAAGAGATTTTCAAATTTGTTCGTGGTCGATATTGACCACGTCACGTAAGCGGTTCAGCCAATGAGGGCGAATCGCTCACGGCCACGCCTCCGCCACATCTCCTTGTCTCCGCAGATTTCAGCGGATCAATCTCAAAAAGGGCGATTCGGGTTTTGCGTATTTTTTTTTTATTATCACCCATACAGTCCGCCGATTCAGCAGTCCGTTGATGGATTTTTAAGAATCCGCCGGCGGATTGCTAAATCCGCAGATTGGATCCTGCAAATCCGTCCATGAGTTTTTGATGGTTCTGCACGGATTAAAACCAATCAAATCCCTTCGCGAATTTTACACCGCTAAATGGATTTTGGAGGGAAAATGCGAGAAAATCCGGGAAAATTATTTGAGCGGATTTGCACATTTCTAGCCATGAGTGTAGGCTATTATAGCGCTTAATTTAATAGGTGCGTTTTAAAGTTTGGATATAGGTGGGGAGAGAAGGTGCTTGGTGTATACTGAGTGTGAGGGAGTTCCACAGGTAAGGGGCAGTGGGCTAAAAAGATTTAAGGCGAGAGAGAGAAGTAGAGGTGAAAGGGGTGGAAAGGAGACAGTTATGGGTAGAGCGCAGGAGACGAGCAGGGGCATAGCAAGAGATTAAAGCTGATATGTAGGGAGGAGCAGATGAGTGGAGAAGCACTTATTCCCATTATGTGTTATTTGTATTATTTGTTATTTATATGATTGTCACGTGTATTACCACTGTGAAGCGCTATGTATGTTAATAGCGCTATATAAATAAAGATATACATACATACATCTCCAAGTTTAAAGGGGTTAATTCAGCATTGATTACCCTTACCACCAGAGACGGAAAAAAAAGATACACACACAACTTCTTTATACCTATTTAATGGCCACACACAGGATTTACATCTACACTTTGGTACCAGGCTGTTTATCTTGTCGCTTTAAATGAACGTAAATCAATTCAGCCATTTAACACGAGGTTCATTGTATAGATAATCCCAGCGAGGCAATTTCACAGCATCTCAAACGTTACACGATGTAAGCGTCAGAGGTGTGTGAAACGTTTGCACACGTCTACGAAACGAGTGAACATTGGACTCTCGACGCTTGCAAAGATTTCACGGTGGCAAATTGTCAACATTAGCAAGTATTTACCTGCCGCGTTTTTCTTAATAAGAAGTTACTAGTTTGGCGAACACACACACACACACAAAAATAAGTCTATGTATAAAACCTCCCTCTCTCCGTGTATGACACTGACACAAGTTAACCTATGAAAGTTGCGGTGAGGCATTCTTTTAAATAAGAATTACAGTATGTATGCAAACATATGCCAACGTGGTCTGCTTGTGGGATATGACAGCCCCATTAGGAGGCCGGGATGCCCGTCCTTTGTCTTTTCATCTGTTGTATTTGCATGAGATAATACAGTACAGGCATACCCCGGTTTAAGGACACTCACTTTAAATACACTCGCGAGTAAGGACATATCACCCAGTAGGCAAACAGCAGCTCACGCTTGCGCCTGTCAGCACGTCCTGAACAGCAATACCGGCTCCCTACCTGTAACGAAGGTGTGCGCAAGCGGGGAGACTATAGAGCCTGTTACAAATGCCTTATTTACATCAGTTATGCACGTATATGATGATTGCAGTACAGTACATGCATCGGTAAGTGGGAAAATGGTCGTGCTTCACTTTAAGTACATTTTCGCTTTACATACATGCTCCGGTCCCATTGCATACGTTAATGCGGGGTATGCCTCTATACTTGTTTGAATTGAGTGCAGTTGCTCCTGTTTGTCTTTGTATTAGGCTAGGTCCCATGCTGCCTGCTGCAGTGCACGCCACAAGAACCGCCCCTCAATGGGGTCGTGCCCGCTTCCTACTTTGGCCACTGAGCTGCACGGCCAGATTTTTCTGAAGACAGTAAAACTGTCTTCAGAACTGGCGACAGAGCGCTGGCCACGCCCCCCCCCCCCCCCCCCGGCGGTTCAGCCAATGAGGATGAACCTGCCGGATGACATCATGGCCATGCCCTGTGTCACGCCTCCCCCCCACCATGACTCCTATTCATCCAAAGACTATCAACAATTAATATTGTGAACGTCAACAGAATTTTAATTCTACTTACAAGCCAAATAATATGTCTTTATTCCCAAACCGTTGCTGTGATGTTTCATTCTGGTAAAAGCCTATGAAATACCAGTGGTATTTCCTGGACTGCCACAGAATATAAAGAAAGGTAAGGATCCCTATAGATTGGTATTTAAAGAAAGCTTTATAAGCTAATATACAGTCAGTAGTACCATGTGCACGGTACGGGATTTAAAAGGTGTAGGATTGTGGACATTCAAAGTTTGGTGGACGGATGTCTTCTGCCCATTCGGCCCATTATTGCCACTTTTCTCAACGACACAAACTGATGTAGTGAGGTTCTGGGTTCTCAGAGTGGTGGCTACACGCGGACGCAGACTTCAAACCTTTGGGTGTTTCCCAAAGGGGCCGCAGCACGCACATCGCGACCATGTGACTGCGGCGTCGCGGAATCCCAAAATGGAGGAGGCTTCCTCTTCCGTTCCTCTGCGTTTCAGGTCGCGTTCAGTGCAGATCCTTATCTCCTCTGGAAAATGAGAATTAAAAGGGTATGACGTAGCCACGTCCTCATGGGGTCCCGGGAGTGCCAGACCCCATGATGTAGTGGCTACGTTTTAGGGCACCCAAAGGGTTAAGAAGGGTATAACCGTGGTTGGAGATGCCTCTTGATTTCCCTTTCTGAAGTGCGCATACAGGACGAGGAGCGCAACGTTGCGCTACATCTCTAGGTTGATGTTTACAAATATGAAAGGCTTATAGTGGGAAAGTTGCTACAGTACTAAATAGCACCTATTAAATTATTGCTGTTGTTAGCACTGCAAAGGTACCAGCTATGACATTCCACAAGGGTTGGTCAGAACATGCCTCTGAACTGATCTAAGTGAGAGATATTCTAAAAGAAGTCTCTTTACGTTGATGCACGCTCATTACTCTTATATTTGTATTATTATTAGTCACCATGGAGGAAAGATTGGCTCTGTGAATCCTTTCTGGCTGATAATACCAAATCAAAGCTCATATGAAACAAATTGGCGAGTTTGAGTCACCAGCAGAACTGGCATTGTAGATCACAGCATGAGATCAAGGCGGATGAGGTAAGGCACAATGGCTCAAAATCAAACAGTTTCTCCGATTGGGGCTCATAAAAAAAAGAAGAATGTAAGAGAAAATGAATGTGTTGCACACTGCTTAATATGTACCAAATGAGTACATTGTGGGATTTTTCTTTTATGCTTAGAACTGCGTCAACGTGCTCATTAAGTTCCTACCAATTGATGCAGATCTCTTACCCAGAGGTTTAACCCAACTCAGATCTGGCAGTAATGGACCTAGACCAGTGGTTTTCAACCTTTTTTTGGCTGAATGATTATATTGTGAAATTCTGTGGAACCCCAACCCTCTCTAATAGCTCATCTAAGATCAGATGCATTGTAAGGAACCCCAACCCTCTCTAATACCGCGTCTGAGATCAGATGCATTGTAAGGACCCCAACCCTCTCTAATACCACGTCTGAGATCAGATACATTGTAAATTCTTCAGTATTTGACAGAATTTTTAAATGACCTGAAAATTGCAGGGAACCCTTTGGGGATGCCCGGGGAACCACAGTTGAAAAACACTGCTTATGACTAACAATGATAAATCCCATTATAACAAGAGTATTCCAGTTTTAATTTTTTTTTTTTAAAGAACAGAAAATGGCCAAATAGAGATTTTACACTTAAAGCAGCAGCATGTATATTGCTCCCCGAGTATGTCCTGCTCTTTTTTTCTAATTTGTTTTAGTGTTCAAAATGATTGTTTTCTTCATCACTCCAACCTCATGCCCATTACACCACTCCAACCTCATCCCCATTACACCTCTCCCTTCCTCTATGCCCTATGGAACACACGTTCTGTCTGCAACAAAGTCACGGCAATATGCGACCTGTTTGTTTCCAACTCTCTCAGCCTTCTAGCTATTACAGAAACCTGGCTCACTCCCTCGTACACCGCCTCTCCTGATGCACTCTCGTATGGTGGTCTCTCCCTCAGCCACACCCCCAGTCCAGCGAATGGACAGAGCGGGGGAGTTGACCTACTACTTTTCCCACACTGCAATTTCATGTGATATCCCCATTTCCCTCCCTCTCATCCTTCGAAGCCCATGCTGCCTGTCTCTTTCTCCCATTTCTCTCTGTGTCACTGTCATCTATCGTCCCCCTGGACCTACATCCCGATTTTTTTTTTTGCCAACTTTGCCGCTTGGCTCCCTCACTTTCTCTCTTCTTAGTCTGAGATACTTCCTGGTTTTTAAATGGAATGGGCCATCCATCAGGAAGCCACAACTGCTGCTGTTGCAGCTTCCTATTGGCCCAAGATTTGGCAGCCATTTTGTTTCTGAGATACTTACCTGGTAACTACCCAGATAAGTATCCTGGGTACTAGTGGGGTGGGGGAGGGGCTCAAAATAGCAGCGTTTGGCTCCCAGGAACCCCACATTCCCACCATATAATGAAAATGTGGGCCGAAAACAAAACGAGTAGGAGAAACAGCTGCTTTAAACCACACTGGCCTGAGAACATAGTGGTTTATCATACATTCATTTAACATCATTATAAGGAAAGCTGTATCTTTGCCAGTTGCTGATAAGCGTTCAAGGGCTATTTTAGTTGGTGTTGATAGTGTGGGAAGAAAGACAAGGAAGAGAAATGATGGCAAGGTTGGAATTTTCTAGGACTTGACAGACCAAAGTGTTCATGAGAATGAAAGTAAGTAATGGACAGACTAATGTAGTCTTTTGATATTATATTTAACACACTGTTGCAGCCACATGTGCAAGATGTGAGGTACACCGAGATGCAAGGCTGCAGCGCAGCACATTCCAACACGTTACAACAGCGTTCAAATAATAACCTCACTGATCCAATCATATTGATTTTATTATTTTCCTATTTGATGGCGGTGCGGCCCATGATACCAGACTCTTGCCAGATCTAGCCCCATTTTTCATCATAACATTCTACGAGTGTAGGAAAGCAGAATACTGCAAGCTGTGAATGTTTTAATATGTCTGATACTGTACAATGTGAAACTGATACCCCTCGGCACAGCTTTGCATAACTTCGCAGACAGCGACGGTGCCGCATGGTCCAAATGGGTCAGTGGAATCTACAAGTTAAAGATGGCAGTTGGTTACAATTTGAGTTGTAATATTCAGCTTTGAAAGTCCATGATGATGATTTCATTGTTTAGCTCCGGGGTTAGCCAACTGCAGTCCTCAAGGGCTACCAACAGGTCAGGTTTTCTGGATATCCTTACTTCAGCACAGGTGGCTCAGTCAAAGACTGGGATATCCAGAAAACCTGACCTGTTGGTAGCCCTTGAGGACTGGAGTTGGCCACCCCTGGTTTAGCTGTATGGTAATGGTGACTGCACAGCGTAGCTGTTATTGTTCTTGGGTATACAGTATGCATATTGGAAAGTGAACTAAGTACAGTAGCATGATTAATAGGTTAAATGGAGCGGATTTACACCTAAATAATCAGACAACTGTAATGGGGGGGATCACTAATCTCTGATAATGGGTATCGGAGCTCAATTCCCTGTTAATTGCCATACAAGTCAATAGCCATTAGCGCTGAATCGAGCTCCGATACACATTATCAGAGCTTAGTTCATCCTGGTGTAAGTATTTTTTATATATTCTTGTAAACGTTGGACATTTCCAGGATAAACAAAAGCTTTTGTGTGTGGGAGGGTGGTGAGGGGGGAGGGGGGGGATTCAAAGTCTTTATCTAATGTGTTTTTGTGACACGACTGTTCCTCCTCAAAGCCACAGGTAAAAAAAAAAAAAAATTCCCTTCCTTGTAATTATGGAGCCGTCATTAGTCAAGCAGATAATTCTAAGCAGCGTTTCAATCAGGCTGCTCTTTTCTCGAGTGCGCGGACATTGCTTTTATCTCAAGCTAAGCAGCAGCATGCCCCCATGTAATACCTTTCGTAAAAAAAACAGGTCCCTAACACTGCTTGGGAGGTTACGTCTGGAAAGCTGGGTATGAGCATGTCCAGAAGAGTTTTGTGAGCCTTCGTCTCTCTTGCCACGAGTGGATCATTCTCCAACGTCTTCATAGCGGAGGGAGAACCACGTTGTTAATAGCACAGTCATTTTCTGTGTGATTACATATATTTTACGTGGCACTATACTTTGTGTCACTTGCCTCATTACAGTTACTTTTTTGGATTAACGCATGGACAGTCAATCTGGCCGTTAAAGAGGTATTGTATTAACCCCTTCTCTGCGAGAGGGACCAGCAATGTGCTGCTTGCAACGCCTACAGTAGTGAAGGAGTCGAACACAATGAGGGAGATGGTATCAAAGTAGAAAAGTGCAAATAAAAGTTGGTTTTGACGCATTGCTGTATTTTCTGCTCTTATTTGTGTCAAATGTCAAAGTGTTTCTTACATTTGACTCAAATTGTTAGGCAGGAAAGTTTATGCCGCCTCAGACCTGGAGGTTTGTTTAGACGCAAATGCCAGATACAAAGGTGACGCGTGGTGACGTCGAGTTTGCTACATCTCATTGTAACCTGTGCGTCGTGTAACTCCTCCATAACTTATGTCCCTCCCCTAAACGCAAGGTGGAGCAGAACTTGGAGCAAAGAGACGCAAGATGAAAATGACGCAATTTGTGTCAACTTTTGCTCCAAATTTGCTATGATACATCTCCCCCGATAAGCTTCACAAATTTTTTTTTTTACAGCTTTGAAAACCTACATATCACTAATAACGCACTGAAATATTGCAACTGGTATCAGTGCATGACAAGATAAGAACTTTCAGAGAAAGAACGAGGGCGCAGAATCCGAGTGCCAAAAGTAATTATAGCAGCACATAGACTGTTGGCCTGCGATTGTCACAGACATCACATTTCATGCTCAGTTAAAACATTTTTGAGATAACCTTGTGTTCAGCAGAAACAGAAGTCACATCGCATATACTGTAAATGTAAATGACACTTATTTTTAACACAGGGAATAGCGTAGATGTGAGTACTGGGGGAGGGTCCTGTTGACAATAGTTTTCCTATTACAAGGGTGTCAGGTATTTATAATGTAGTTTTTTTGCAGGCACCCCCTTTCCTATTCTTATAGACTACACAGGTGTGTGTAAAATGTCCTGCTGCTTGAGAAATGTATACACCATGTCCCTACATTACCTCTCTCCTCTCCTTATATATCTCTCCTCTCTCTCCCCCCCTGCTCTCCCCACAACCTTCTCCCCCTCTCTCCCGCCCCCGCTCTGCAGCTCTCCCCTCCTTCCTCCCCCCTCCCGCCCTCTCTCCCCCATCCTTCCCTCCCTCCCGCCCCCCTTCCCTCCCCCCTTCCCTCCCCCCTTCTGCCCTCCCTCCCCCTTCCTTCCCCCCCCCCCTCTTACTCTCTCTCAACATTTTACCTTAATTAACTGTCTGCTTTAGCATTTTAGCTATTAAAATAAAATCAGAATATAAGGATATTTCACTAAACCACAAAAGGCAGAAATAACAAATGCGTAGTCTACATTTCATGAATACTTCATAACGTTGAATTTAAATGATTTCGAATACTACTTAACGCGTCTATATATTTTAATTAGAAATAACTTTTCTGTGCTTGGTTGCAATGACAAAGCTTTCATGTTGCTCACATAGCGCTTGCACTAGCTACTGCGTATACATATTTTAATTTCTTTAAATGACTTTCTGTCTAGCAGTGTCCTGCTCCTCTGAGACAATTCTTTCATGTATTTTTTAGAAGCTAAGAATGCACACAGAGCTCAGTGACACTACAAGAAAGCTGAAACACCGCACATCATATCCCAATTCCTATCCCTAACAAATGATTCATCTGGAGAATAACCAGGACATCCATTCCTGTTCATTTTGTTTAACGCCTTAGTTGAGATGTTACAAGCTTTCGAACATCTCAGGGTCAGGGTGACCATATGAAGGACCCTGAGAGGTTGTAAAGCTTGTAACATATCAACTTCGTGTTGGTCCAATAAAAAGGATCATACCCCCTTCTCCCTCTCCCTCCTTTCTTACTACATGGAAGAAAGGACCAACACGTCTCCCCACCCTTCTTTTCTTTCATATTTAGGATAAACTTATGTCTATCCAAGCATTTTTACATTCTCTCACTGTACTAGCCTCTACCACCTCTGTTGGAAGAATATTCCATGAACACTTTCCTTGAAGGAAAGTAATTTCCCTTAGGCTTCCACCCTCCAGAGTCAGAACACGGTCTCTTGTTCATCTTTCATGTATGTGAAAGCCTTAATTTGATTCTATTGTTGACCAGCTTTTTTTTAAAACATCCTCATTCTTTTTCATGCAGACTGAAAGCTTCTGTTTAGGTTGCAATGTTCCCAAGTATTTTTTTTGTAGGCCTCCTATTCTTTCAACGGCTTTTGGCATGTTTGTGGGAATTATTATATCCATCTATTTTAAAAGATGCTGACATAATTCTACTTAATTATATCCACTGAGATATGTAGTTTGAAGTATGTACTGGAACACAATACAGAGAGGGTCATATTTGTATAAACACATCAACAGTGATAAGGAAGAGCAGGCAGCTTCTGATGCAGAATTCTGTGGATTTATTTAAAGTGTCCTGCTACATTGTATTGTTATATTCATTGATTTGTTACTTATCCTGTTAATGGACCGATATGAGACATTGTCTTAGATGTTGTTGTATAACAATGCATTCAAGATCCTACCAGTCCATTTTTTTCCCAGGTGTACTCTACTTACCTGAGGTGGGAGACAACTGTGATCAAGGAATAAGAATGATAGGATGGCTCTTCTGAGGAGCCCCCTGTTGCTAGCTAATAAACTGCTTCCAGCTCTGTGACTGCATGCTCTCGAATACATGCAGAGTACCTTTTTACAGAAGCTGATCCTACAGATGCCTGAGCTCCCTCCTTGTTAGCAGGTATAGAAGGTCACTGCAGGTCCATTCCAATGACACCCACATTATAGTTTCAAAAGGCTAGAGGGGAAGTCGTAGGAGTATTGTTGATTAGATGTCTCTGAAGACATTGATGTAGAGGAAGGAAATTAGGAACACTACGCCTGGTTGTTAGTATTATGATTTTGGGACGTACCTGGAGATAGAGGGTGACATGAATTACACTATGTTTATATATGATAACAATTATATCAATAAATATATACATATACTGTATACATAACACTGAGGAAGGTCCCTTTGCGGACCGAAACGTTACCTTGTGGTTCACGTATGAATAAATCACCTTGATATTATTTTTAATTACTTTAGTGCTGATAATCATATCTTTCTTGAGATTTTCTTTCCGAGCACAGCAAATGCCCATAGGGCTGTATAAGGAAGCGTCCATTCTTATATCGTTATACACAGAGTGTGTTGTATATATATATATATATATATATATATATACTTGTGTGTATGTGTGTGTGTGTGTGTACATTAATTCCTTAATACATTTTCTTTTCTTTAGTTCAAGCTTAACTGTACATTTCCTGACCTCATAGAAGAAAATCTATGTGTTTTCAAGATAACTTTGACATGAACTAATATCTGAGGCATGAAGATAAATGCCATCTTACTGCTAATCCTTTGAAGCTGTTGGTGAGAAGTGGCATTTGGTCTGGATTTAAACTTGGCTTTGGCCATGAAAGATATTAACCAATTTTTCTAACTGTAAAATTGACTCAGAGCTTAGTTTTGAACCAGAAGTTTCATATTACAAATTAGCGCTTTGTTATGTAGTAAAGCCCGTTTCAAACCTTTAGATAGCATCTATAAACCATGTTAGTGTTCTGAACAACTGTCAAATAAGAATATATGTGCTAATATCACACTTAATATCCATCACTTTCTGACCCCTCTGACTCTTGTAACTCTCTTTCTGTCTGTGACTGTCTGTCTCCTGCCACTCTCTGTCTCTCTGTCCATGGGCGTAGACAGGGGGGGGGGGGGGTGCTGGGAAAAGTGTTCTGGGCACGGCGGCTGCGAGGGCCCGGCCAGAACTGGAAGTTGGGTCCAATTCCATAGTCCAGCTACTGGACGTCTGGTTGTCGCCGGACCCTGATTCTCCTGAACTGCTGCGGGACTTTTGGGGGGCCTGTCTCTCTCCCCCAGGCCGGTTCTCTCTCTACCGCCGGAAGCTGAAGCCAATTTCTGTCCGCAGCCCGCAGAAACTGAGAAGAGTGAGTGCACAAGTGGACTGAGACTATCCCCAAAGGTAAGTGGGGGATATGGGTGGGATGGGGGGGCTGGATTTGGGGGTGGCGGGCTTTGTATGCTTTTGCGGTTGGGGGCTGTTGTATGCATTTGGGGATGGGGGGGTGTTGTATGCATGTGGGGATGGGGCAGTGTTCTATGCATTTGGGGATAGGGGTAGTGTTGTATATGTAGTCTAGTGCCCCAAGCTATACCTTTCTTTGGCCCTAACATTATAAGTCCTGATAGGAACAGTGTTAAACTCCTGCACAGAGGCCTAGCATGTGAGTTTCAGACTGGATAGGATACAATGTTACCATATCCAGGTGCAGGCCTAATGGCAGTTTGGAGTGTCATGCCTGGGAGGGTACTGACTGGGTCACATGCCGTTGGTGTGATGCCTGTCAGTACCTGGACCTGCCCTGTTATGGGGCAGGGTTACAAACCCCTCCCCAGATATAAAAGTTGACACGCCACTAAATTGTGTGTGTTCTTTTCCCTCCCTCTGTGGAGTGGGACCAATTCCACCTTGCCCCATCAAGCCCCTGTGGTCTGATCCAGGGAAGATGGAGGAATATGATGTATCTACCTCAATAAATACCAGTTATACCATCCCTGAGTGTGTCTATGAAGGAGGAGTGCTTGTGGGGGGAACTTCTATCCCTTGCAGGAGCCCTACGAGATGGATGAGCTGCACCATGAGACCTGATGCTGAGAACCTGCCCTGCTGATACGCCCTAATACCACCTGCGGAGCACTCAGCCTCCTGTAAGCCTACAGGTATGCACCATCACACCAGTAACATGAGGCACTTATCCAGGAAGATCAGATCTCCCTTAGGCGGGGTGGGGGGAGCGGTGGATAAGGGTGTTACATATACATTTGGGGACGGGGGGTGTTGTATGCATTTGGGGATGGGGGGTAGTGTTGAATGCATTTGGGGATGGGGTTGTATGCATTTTGGGGTGGGAGGGGTGTTGTATGCATTTAGGGATGGCTGGGGGTGTTGTATGCATTTTGTGAAGGGGAGTAATTATTGTGGAGGAGATTATGTGGGTATTGTTGGGGGGGAATTGTAAGGGTATTGGGGGGGGTGTCGCCAGGTGGGGAGGAGGGAATGAGTGTGAGGAGGGTGGGATTGAGGGAGAGGGATTCAGTGAGAGTGGGGTAATTGAGGAGGGGGGAGAGTGTGAGAGGAGAGAGAGGGTGTAAGAGAGGGAGTGAGGAAGAGAGAGAGGGGTGAGGGGGGGGGGTGAGTGAGGAAGATAGGGGGGAGACAGAGTGAGAGACAGAGGCAGGAGAGAAATACATGGAGAAGAGTGAGTAGATTTTTGCCCTAGCTCCGAACCAATAAAATAAGCCACCTAAACCTCTTTACATAGTGAATTATCCTCCATATTAAAATATTGATTATCCCCTCAGCCCAAAAGGGGGGGGGGAACAGTTACTGTAAATTATTTTAGGACATGTGCAAAGTAATCCTACTGGGTTTGAAAGGAGTATCCTTAAATAACATGTACTCTAGAGTTTAGAGTACGTAGGCACAATAGAAAGACTTAGTTGACCAAATGATTTTTACCTACCTGTTCAAATGACTATGTTTCACAAACTGCACAAGCACGTTTCAATGGCCCCAGTAAAACCCCACTGACCTTATATCTGAAGCTAAGCCACTGGCTCTTTGATCTGTAATGTTTCTCAACAGAGATACATAAAATAATGATTGGGAGAAAATAAAAAGCAGCAGAAGAAGTTGAGAATGATTAAATCAGACACTGCGTTTCCGTGCCCTGTGTGGGTGGCAAATGCAGCTCGAGATTATGCATTTCAACATTTGTCCAATTCAGGAAGTTTATACTTCGGTGATTGGATTACTGTAGACTCAAAACACATTTGTCGATTAACAAACGTACCTATTACTTCCATGTGGATGATCGCCTTCTAACATCCCAACTTTATCTTAATCTTACGGGATATACCAGAGGTGCTCAACTCCAGTCCTCAAGCCTCCCCTCACCCCAACTGGGGAGGATTTCAGGCTATCCCTGCTTCAGCACAGGTGGCTCAATCAGAGGCTCAGTCAAAGATCTATAATTCAAAGGCTGAGCTACCTGTGCTGAAGCAGGGACTGATTGAGCCACCTGTGCTGAAGCAGGGATATCCTGAAAACCTCACCTGTTGGGGGCCGGGCTTGAGGACTGGAGTTGTGCATCCCTGAGATACACTGTACATAGGATCCCCCTTTGTTTTGAACTGGTATGCCCTGTGCTCCAATCTCTTTATTGTACCTGCAGTCATATGTTTTTATATGGTCTGTATTTCATAGAAGCGCTGCACACATGGTCAATGGTATATTATTATAACGATAATAATAATAATAAAATACCATAGGAAAGAGGTCATCCAAATGAAACGTGTATGATAATCGATAAATATGCCTCAAACTTTACTTTGTATTATTGTCTAAAATTCAAACACCATTTTTCACAAACCTTATTTATTTTGCGTATTAAATTGAATATTTTTTTTTGCACGAGACAAAATGACATTTAGAGGCTTTTTAGTTCTGTAAAATGTAACGCTGTCCAGTTCATGTGACTGACTTGTTAAATAACAAATAAACTACTGAAGTGATAAAAAGGCAAATAATACAACAGCAAACTGATATAATCCGTGACAGTTTTACCTATAATCAAGGTGCGTTAAAAAAAAAAAAAGTCACGTTTTAAAGCTACCCTAATGTAGAACTCCACTTTATTTCTCTTCACAAATACACTACATCCATCACAATAACTATACATAGGGGGGAAATTGTTGATATAGTGCCTTACTATACATTTGGCCACGCTCAGTAGCACTCCTATTGACATAAATATATATATATATATATATATATATATATATATATATATATATATATTCATTCTCACTAATATTAGGCAATCCTTTTCCTTGATATATATATATATATATATATATATATATATATATATATATATATATATGATGGGGTGGGTTCTGGGGTTAGAGATTGCTGGGATTGTGTGTTTATTCATTTTAATTTTCAACTGGTATCAGTTTGGAGGTTAGTGGCCCCTCCTCCCAGTGTTTAAGCTCACCCCACCCCAATTTTGTAAGTAGCTGGGGGGATTTTATGTCCCTGTGCAGGACAGGTCCACTGAGATTATTCTCTCTCCAGCAGAGGTAACTGAGAATTTTCACAGGAAGTGTTAGGACCTGCATACTGGTCCTGCCGTGACGTGGCTGCATACTGGTCCTGCCGTGACGTGGCTGCATACTGGTCCTGCCGTGACGTGGCTGCATACTGGTTATGCTGTGACGTGGCTGCATACTGGTCATGCTGTGACGTGGCTGCATACTGGTCATGCCGTGACGTGGCTGCATACTGGTCATGCCGTGACGTGGCTGCATACTGGTCATGCCGTGACGTGGCTGCATACTGGTCATGCCGTGACGTGGCTGCATACTGGTCATGCCGTGACGTGGCTGCATACTGGTCATGCCGTGACGTGGCTGCATACTGGTCATGCCGTGACGTGGCTGCATACTGGTCCTGCCGTGACGTGGCTTGCAGTCATATAACGCTTTGGCCAAAGGGTTTAACTAAATGACCCTTACTCATGAAAATACTAACGTTGAAATATTTAACTATGTATTTTGTCACGCTCAGTAGCACTCCTTTTGACATATATATATGATGTGGTGGGTTGTGGGGTTCGAGATTGCTGGGATTGTGTGTTTATTAATTATACTGCCTTACTGTACAGATCAGTGGTGCTCAACTCCAGACCTCAAGCCCCCCCCCCCCCAACAGGTCAGGTACTTCTGGATATCCCTGCTTTAGCACAGGGGGCTCAATCAGTCCCTGCTTCAGCACAGCTGGCTCAATCAGAGGCTCAGACTGTTACTGAGCCTCTGATTGAGCTACCTGTGCTGAAGCTGAGATATCTTGAAAACCTGACCTGTTGGGGGGGTTGAAGACTGGAGTTGAGCACGTCTGTTATAGATGAATGTTTATCAAACTGGAGAGAAAAGAAGCGGATATTTGGACATTACCTCAATTACATCTTGAAAGCTTATCTTATTAGATGTTAAATTTGCTGAGCTATATATTCGAAAGAGTGGATGAGAAAGAAAGGATGACTGATTACATAGCTCGAAGAATTAAAGTGATTTTTTTAAATATGTTGGTACGAGTGAATGTTTTTAATAATTGATACTCTAGCAGCAATAAGATAAACATTAGTTCATTACTTTTCCCATCCATCAGCACATACAGTGTATGCTCCACCTATAGTATATGTCAGATATCTATCTATCTGGCTGTTACTTCTGTGGGGATGTCTACAGGCATCATGATTTAATCTAAAATAATTCTAATAGGAATTAAAACCTCCTACAAGCTAATTTCATCTACCTAGTTATCTATCTATAATTCACAAGTGTCCATCCTTCTGTTACGTTCTCAATTTCCTGCAATCTTTTTGCTACCCAGTCATTTAATACATTGATGGACGCTCTTCCCTAGGACATTCCTGAAAATTTTTCTGATCATTGAAGTTCCAAAATGTTGAGCCCCGGATTGTTGCCGAAATCATTTTAGTCTCCACTCTCCCATCACCAGACTGTGGGGCTTATGCAGAGAGGAACGGTAAGGATAATCTCACCAGGTTTGTGGCAAAAATGTCAGCATTTAAAGAGCAAGTGGCGAGAACTTGGCGGGCCAAGTCAAATTCGCCAGACGGGTGGCGAGAAGCGTGATTTCGCCATTGCAAAAACACGCACGATTCCAGTAGCTCCGATGCGCATGTACGCGCCAATCGGAGCTACTATATGGCGCGTTCGGGTGAAATTTTGCCCGCCACCAAAAGTTGGCTGTATTGTGGCCAGATACCGCGCGCCTCAGAATGGCGGGTTTCACGCCAAGTGAAACTCGTCTACTTAACAATTTAATGCACACCGCGCTACCGGAGTACCCTGCATAGGAAACAATTAAATGCCAAACCTGTGGCGGATTTAAGCCTTTCCGGTACGTACCTCTCTGCATAAGCCCCAGTATTTTTTTTCCATCGCTCCCCTTGAGAGCTTTTCTAGGTTACTTAAAAAGGTTACATTTAAAGCAGGCACTTAATTGCCAATACATTGTATACATAATAAGTTTTTATAGGGTTCCATGTTAAAATGAATAAGAAGTAAAGAGTGACACACTGTGCTCATTTGCATGTCATTTGCATGTCATTACCCAGAATCCCTGGCTGCAAGGGAAGCACTGTTTGCTAAGCGATAATGGGTTGCAGACCTGTCTGAGACATGCAAATTGCACCAACATGTGGTATTTTTATTTACTGCACAATAAACTCTACAAACTTCCGGCTGTTCATCTGAAATACGCATCGCGTGCAATGCAGCTGCATTACATCCCATGCATGTGCTAGTCTAACCTTACATTTGTATTTTGAGACAAGCTCCTTCAGGCCCTTAAGTGTTTCTAGGTGAGTAAATCAGGCATCTGGAGCATACAGAAGTTATTTAAAAGCTGCAGACAAGCAATATCCTACATGTGTTATTTATATATATATATATATATATATATGTATATATATATATAATCAGTTCTGTACTATGAAAAAATATTGTAGCATTAAAAAAACAACAACTCTGAATGACATTTTTTATGTATTATAATGTAACAAGCATTTTTGTTTCTATAGCAACCATTTACAAAGTCAGATCCCCTTCCTCTTCTGAAACAGCCCCTAGCACTCCCCTTTTTGAGCCCTGCCCTCTCTGTAGCAGTGCACCAATTGTATCTAGTGACTGACAGGGCACATGATCTTCCCCATAGAAATTTGCATATTTGGCCCTCTTCTGGTGCACTGACAGCCATTTAGTGAACCCCCGAATATTCGTCGATTGATCGGCAATTTAGCTAATTACTTATCATTGTGTGGATTGTATTGATGCACATATTAAAGGGGAAAATTCAAAAATGGCAGCTTGCGCTGCTGCTTTTTGTGAACTGGTCCTTCTTTTAACCCTTTTGCTGTGACAGATGGCAATACCCATTAAATGCTTTGCCGGCTTCTCTATCAGTGAAGTGGTTACAGTTCTACCTTCTATATGGTATTGGCAGTTACCATGTTCAGAGTCAATTGTCTGGAAAATAACCTGGTAAAGATGATCTTTTTGCAATCCCTAATAAATGCTGTAATTGGACCTTAATTACACTATTGTCCCAGAGGTTACTTTTATTTTGTTGTTTGTTAATGCAATTATTTAGCTTCCCTATTTTTGCATTGACCTTGCAGGAATAAGAGTATTTTCCAGTCAGCATAATGCTTTATCTTTGAAAGCTACAATCAATAAGGATAATTAATGATGCCTTCTGCAATGATAGCCTCAGCAATCATTATACCACATTAATCCCTGCAGTCAGACTGGGGTCAAGGCCATTTAAATCATTCACCGAAGGGTGGAGAAATTCAAATATTATAGCAATATAAATCCAGGGACATAACCTCACCCGCTATTTGAAAGTGATTTAAATAATATAATGATAAATATTGGTGTATCAGAGGAACCAGTTAAATAATGACACAAAAATCTGGATATGTATGTTTCTAAGTATGATTTAGGTCAAACATTTAACCATTTCATATGGATACAAAACTCCACAGCTCAACAGACAATTAATAGTACAAATGTTGACAAGATTATTACTGTACTGTTCAGCAGGCTGTCAGACATCAATGAAATATATACATTGTTTTTCATAACCCTTATTCATAATTCCTCATGCTTTTTAAAGAGGTTATTCAAGCGTGCGATTTTTTTGGGCAATGTTTTTTTATTTTTAAGATAGGATTGAAGCAGGGGGTCTCCGGACCTGAACCCCATTAATTTCAGCTCTGGGGGACCCCCTGCTTCGAATCTATGTTAAAATGGCTTGATTGCGCCTTTAAAGCAGGGCTCATATGCATTGCCAGCCTCTTCAATCTAAATAAATAAGTAACTCGCTAATCCCCACGCGTTTATGAAAGTTTGATTTCAGCAGGAACTGAATTTTAACTGGTGCAGGTAACACAACTGACCACACATGGAGGCTTCCTGTTGGATGGTCGATTACATTTCCAGGAAGTAATACAATTAAAGGCGTACTCCTGATGAAGTCTCGCTTGAGACGAAACGCGTAGAGATTGCTGTGGAGCCTACTGTCCAGGTTATATATTTTATTTGCACTCTTCTACATTATTGCACTCCTGCTGCTTTGCTAGCATTTTGCTACCAGCCATTCAGACATTCAAGTTCCTGTTTACACTGTGAACTCTCCCCGGCTGAAACCTCGCTGACATCATCGAGTTCACGCGAGACTCTATTCAGTGTATGCTCTGTGTAGCACCGGAGAGAGGGGAAGGCGGCGTCCCTCGTGGCTTTCGGTCCCTGCCAGGACCTAGAGGGGCTATTGTGGCAAGACACACCGCGGACATCACACCGAAGTCCTCCTCCTTGGGTTCCTGCGTCTGAACGGGCTGAGTTGTACTCAAAAACGCATTTTTTTCAGCTTTGTTTGTGAGTGTGCATTTTTATCCCTTACTCCATAAATTTATTGTTATACAATTTTACGCTATGAGTGCGCCTGTTTTTTCTGTGTTTTTGTATATATATACATACGTTTATTTTCTTCCTGAGGTGCTGAAAGAGGCAATCTACGCCGGCTAATTTCTTTGCTAATTTGTTTTAACATAGGATTGGAGCAGGGGGTCTCCGGAGCTGAACTCCATTAAGTTCAGCTCCTGGGACCCCCGGCTTCCAGAGATACAGACCTCACAAGCGGGTGCCGGTAGCCTCTCCGCTCGGCTTCTAGGGTGCATGTAATGGCGGAATTTCAAAGCTCCTGCGTCTTACGGGCTAATAGGAAGTCATGACACGATCAGGTTAAGGCTTTCCTATTGGCACACGTGATGCGTGCGCTTTAAACTTTGCTGACATACTAGCATCCCCTACGGAGGTCTGCATCTCTGGAAGCAGGGGGTCCCTGGAGCTTAAAATCAATGGGATTTAGCTCCGGAGACCCCCCCTGCTTCAAACCTATATTAAAAACTATAATAAAAAAAAGCATGAATTGCGCCTTTAATTGTATTACTTCCTGGAAATGTAATCGACCATCCAACAGGAAGCCTCCACCAATGACATTGCATCTTCCTATTGGCCTATGGAAACCATGAGATTGGGCGGCCCTCTTGAACTCCAGAAAGGGGGGGATAACACAGTTTACTACGGGAGTATCTCTGGAACTGGTGGGTCCCTGGAGGACCCCCTGGTTCCAGCGCTGTGAAAGAAAGAATAATAGATTTTTAAAAATTAGCATTCAGGATTGCCGCTTTAGGTAAGGCCACCATTTAAAAAGTGGTGGAAAGGGTACAAATTTATAAGCAGATATCTTATTGGAGTAAAAAAAAAAACGCATAGAAGGAAAGGGTCACTATGTAAAAAGCCAGGTTTGTTATCAATAAAAAAAAATTGTAAAATCAAGTCGAGGAACTGCACCCTTAAAGCTGCAGGTCAAGCAACATCCAACATGTGTGGTTTTCAAAAAAAATTAAATCAGTTCTGTACTATGAGAAAATACTAGTAGCATTTTTTTAAACAGCTCTGAATTACATTTTTAATGTATTATAATGTAACAAGCATTTTTTGTTTCTATAGCAACCATTTACAAAGTCACATCCCCTTCCTCTTCTGAAACAGGCTCTGGCACACCCCTTTTTGAGCCCTGCCCTCTCTCTAGCAGTGCACCAATTGTATCAAGTAACTGCCTGGTCACTTGATCTTCCCTATAGAACGTTGCATCTTTGGTCCTCTTCTGCTGCACTGGCAGCCATTTAGTGAACCCCCGAGGCGAATCTTCGCCCATCGATCACAGAAGAACAGCTTGATCGGCAACTTAGCTAATTACTTATCATTGTGCGGATTGTATTGATGCACATATTAAAGGGGGGAGAAAAAAAACGGCAGCTTGGACTGTTGCTTAAATAGCAGCAAATGGAACCATGCTATTCCGCAACCCTGTTAGATTTTCTGATATTCTCCTGTGTTTGATGCTGTTTACCAGAGCACCTGAATAACTGCTATAGCGGCACGAACATCTGTTCTATTATTTCCAAAGGAGGTTAGGTGAACGTAATTCCATTCACATAAAATATGCATTTGTTCTTGACTGTCAAGTGCCTCTATTATTTTATTAAAAAGTCAGGGGAAAAAAAAAAAAGAACATAATCAGACCTCATAATTTATGTGTGACATTTTCATTACAGAGATCTTTACGCAAAATCGAAATCTAAAATTTAATTTCCTGTGATGTTTAAATTACTGACTGGCTGGCCTTCCTCCAAATATTGTCATTATTTGAGGCCCCATATGAATTCTATTAGGGGATATGTTTTACCGCTGCCAAAAGGAGCAGGGAATTCGGCTCGACGATACAAAGAAAATAATATTTAGACTTATTTTAGGAGATTTGTACGGTGTTATAATTTTCACAGAAATAGTCCAAATTTAAGTTGGCTATTATTTTTCTCTCCCGCACAGAGGATATATTTACGTTGCTATTCCTTTAATGCTCCCACGCTGGGAGGTCTGATATTAAACAGAGAATGGCCATTAACTATTAAAGTTATTTTAATAGATATTAAAGTTACTTTAGTAGATATCCCTAAGATTGTCATTTAGGATGGGTGTCTCCGAATGCTATTGCATTATTATATGTTGCGTACACGTTGATCATATTTAGTCGTTCTACCTCATAAGGTGCCGTACGCCGTAGCATTGTTTGGTAAACATGGGCCTTTACCCATTGTCTGGGATAGTGTATATAGAGGATTTACCTGATTATTAAAACATTTCAGAATATAATAATGAAATAATGGGAGGTTACAGTAGTGTCAAAAATATCACACTTATTTGACACACTGAGTGCTCATTTGCATGTCGTTACACAGAATCCTTGGCTGCAGTGGAAGCATTGTTTGCTAAGAGATAATGGGGAAAGGCAGGGTTGCAGACCTGTCTGAGATGTGAATGTGCTCACAAGTGATATTTTTATTTGCTGTACATTGTATGTGGAGGGTGTTTGTCATTTTTTGTTACCCACCATTACTTTTTCAATGTCTGGTTAAACGTATTTATCACACGTTGCATCTTTGAAGCAAGCGAGAACAGGTATGAAGAATATAAGTGATGTGACCGTGTAAATGTGCTAACCTGACCAATTACTTTTTCACCATTTCATGAAGACATGAATATAATGCTCTATGACAAAGTCATAGTCACAATGTAACAACCTACTGTATGTGAAACTGGGTCCAAAGGGCCTAACCGAGCCAGCACACAGTACTTAAGGGTTTCACACTAACGAGTTCTTACAACATTCTAATGAGTAGCTTTCAGATTTAGGAATCTGCGGCAATACGTGAGCCTCGGTGAGTAAAGACACTGACTCTGATAACAAGGACTCTGAGTTTGAAGCTGTTTCTATTCCCGAGATCGGCTCCTTGTGATCTTGGGCAAGTCACTTTATCTTCCTGTGCCTCCGGCACCAAAAACAGATTGTAAGCTCATCTGGGCAGGATCTGTCTGCAACAATTCCTATGTGCTGCGCGCTATACTGTAAGTGTGACGCGTTTTGAGTCCCATTTGGGACTATGTGAAATAAAGTTATTATTATCACTAGATTTCTAATAGAAATGGGATTTTAAAAAAAATATTTACTAAAACTGGGGTTCATTTTGCACCTTTTTTGTTGCCTTGGAGATTTTAATAAACAGCCCATAAATAGCATCAACTACAATATCAATATGAAAACTGCCACTGGCAGTGTACTAGTTTAGTATAAAGCTGCCAATCAATTGTATACCAGTTACAAAAAAGGGAGTCAAGAGGATGTGTCCAATATTCTCTTGTCCTGGGTGTTCCCATCCCTCTTTCCTTAAATATTGCCCAATTAGGCCACAGTTGGCAGTATGGTTGAGTTATACATGGTATTTATTTTATTATGCACATAATAAAAATGATAGGACGAAAGAATACACAGGTTGTACGTATGAGGAGGAACATATCCACAATGTTACAAAAGGAAGAGATGAATGCTGAGCTGAATTGTTGACTATAAAAGTAAAGAACATAAGACTGTGCAGCTTAAAGAAGGTCGCTCAATCTATTAAGTAACATGTCAAAGAGAGAACTGTCTCTTCTTGGCAACCTATTCAATTGAGTTAATACGAAAGGCTTATTTACTTATCATGTAATACATGTCAATGCACATCCTTATTCCTAAATAGTATCCACTATTTGTGGTAGAATGACAGACTCAATGGACCATAGGTTGCTGCAGTCTATAAATTACTTTGTAACCATGTTCTTTCCCAGAAAAAGATCATTAAATCAATGTCAGTTTTACTAGGCCAGCATGTGGAGAGAGGATGGATGGGAGTCCTACGTAATGTAGGATGAAGAACCCTAACCGAATATTGCAATCTCTGACTTTTCTATGCTATTAAATAGATTATTTTTTTTTACTCTTTGAAACAGCTGACTCCAGATGGGAATAACATTTGCTCGCAAATGCACAATCTGCAAATTTGGGAAAAATAAGTGCTAATGGTAAACTTTCCCAAAAAGTGTCAAATGACAATATCTTTTTAACGGGGATTCAATCTTGCACCTAACTTTGCAAATATTTTGGGACTTTTCTGGAATGTGATGGTTCTTGCACCGAGGTTTTCATTGCTTTGTCCGCTTCAGAATACATGGGGGAATTCAATAATGCAGCAAACGTTTGTTTACTGGAAAATGGAAAAAAAGAAAAATGGGAAGTAAGCTAATATATAGTTACTGCATGAATAATTTGCCTACACTTGTTGCAGTCATATGAATTTCCCAATGCGTTCGCACAAACGTTCACTAAAGGAGTTAGGACAGCATCCCACATCTTTACTGCTGTCCTGCCCTGCTACACTCTCAGTACCGTTGTGTCTGAAATACCAAGCCTTGGAAAACCGGATCATGTGGAAGGATTAAGATAGCAGCAGCGGATTGCCACGAAAACTCACAGGAGACAGATGAATAATGAAACATCAAGAACTTTTTTGATGCTGGGAAATTTTGGAAAAAGGACACTGATAATGCATTGACAGACAGGGCTGTGCAGGAAGCCCCTTATTGGTAGGCAAGCCAAGAATAAGAAAGATATGCAGCCCCACCAGCCATTGGCCCACAACGTTCAGGTGCCACTCTGCAATGCTTTCGCCAGTATTTACCCTGTACCTAAACATGTCGGAGTACGTGAATGCAAAGGGGAACACACAGATATCACTGCAGATCAGTGGCTTTTAAAGAATTTCCATGGGTATTAAAATAATTTACACAAAGTAAATACATGTTCATAAGCTAATTTTACCTTTTTATTGGTCAAGCATCACTAATTGTCTGAAGTATGAAAGCGGCACGCAAGTACATAGCCATGTTTTAGATAGAGATGCGTACACCAAATAAAAATATCACTTGTGAGCACATTCACATCTCAGACGGGTCTGCAGCCCTGCCTTTCCCCATTATCTCTTAACATACCAAGCTTCCACTGCAGCCAGGGTTTGTGGGTAATCACATGCGAATGAGCACTCGCTTTATACATGGAGATATAAGAATTGTTTGTGCAAGTTCTCAAACCAGGTTTCAAAATGGGGGGAGACATTTGCACAACTTTGCACAACTGAGGTCACATGGTCTTTATGTATTACCATTGTTTGCACAATTCTTGCAAAAGTATGAAATTGCACGGTGATGCATTGTGACCTTTTCGCAACAATTTACCGCAAACATGAAATTAAGGAAAAATTGCAATAGAAATGTGTGCAGCGAATGTGAAGATGTTGACACATCTCTAGTTTTGGGTCATTATCTTCTATTTCTTAACTTGGAGAGGCTTCTGTTTCATCTCAATTTGTCATGTCAAGTTAATGCTAAAGTGTTCCAGTTATTCTCTGCAGAGATTAGCATATCTCTTTTGCAACCTATAATCTGCCTTAAATCTTGTTCAGTACGCTTATCAGTTGAATTATGTTACCCAGTAGCCTAATAAATAAACACTGCTGTTGAAATGAATACATACAAGGTTAGATAATAAGTTGCTATTATTTAATTTCTTGCTCCATCGTCACATGACTTCTTTGATTTTGTAAATATTATAGTTAGGTCCACTGCACACATATACAATATTATTGATATAAAAACTATACCAGTATGGTAATATTTATAATTGTTATATATATATATATATATATATATATATATATATATATATATATATATATATATATATATATATATATATATATTCACTATAAATATAATTTGTATCAATATATCAATATTTGCAATGAAAATGAATGGTTGGTAAATATCTATCTAAAGAATGCCCTGGACATATTAAGAAAGGTCACCATGTCATGGGTGGCCAGTGCCCCTACTTTGGGCATAGAAGGATAATGGGGGGAAATGTTTTTTAGGGCTAGTGTAGATGTGTGGGGGAGGAGTTGAGGAAAGGGATATATATATATATATAAAGCCATGGTAGGTGAGAGAGCATTCAACTTGTGATAACAAGGAGAATATGTCCTCACCCTCCATCCCTGTTTGTGGATGTTCGGCGAAAAAAATTAAATAGTAATTAATAAAGTATAACAATATTATTACTAATAATAAATATGTACATGTACAAATATTTTTTTTTTTTAAAGAATAAGAGAAAGGGGTTAAAAAAAATTGAAAATGTCGTGGTTTACACGGCTGGTGGGAGTTAGGCCAGATTGCCCCTGGCTGATGTTTCAGGGCCCGTGATGGCTTTTGGGAGGCAGTTCTTGGCGACAGCCTCCGTTGCGAGCCTCATGGGTAGGTGGACCTTGGTGGCCATACCTTGTTGCCACACTACTATGGCGGCAGGTAGCTAAAGTGGCTTTGTGTACGGTAAAAGCGCCGCTACTGCAAGTGATGGTTCTATGGTGCAATCTGATCACAGGGCTGTCCCATGGTTACGGTTCTGGTTTGAAGCTGTAATTTAATCTTTAAAAAAGGCCGTGGCCATTTGACACCACTGAAAGGTTGTCCATGTGTCCTCTTGGGTCTGTGGGGAGGGATGGATCCGAACATCCCAGTGTCATGTGTTTTGCCGGTCCACATAATTAGTATAACCATCAATGTCTAAGCGAAGTCGAGAGACATATTTGCTTTTATTGTTACTCAGCATCAAAAGTTCTTCACAAGGGTTATCAATCACTGACTTTTACTCTTTAGTTGCATTTCAAACATATCTGCACAGCAGCATTCATGACGTTTTAATGGACTATTTTTATATTTATCTTATGTCACGGTTTGCCTGACCTGTATCTATACTGTCCAGCAAAACCCATTATGTCTATTGGTCTGCCAATAGCAAATCAGCAGAATTGCTTGTTCCTTAATTGATAGAACATATTCCTCCACCCACTGATAGATTACTTCAGTCTAGCAGCTGTGAGACCTGCAGTATTCCCCGCTCGGCAAAGCAGAGCCCAGTGGGTTGTAGCGTACGTCATGCAATAAATCGTTCATTTTCAATAATCAACAGCCTTGAATTAGGGGCTTCTGAAAGTATTTCCTAATACAGAATATTTAACTGCAAATCATAAAGCTTTATAATTAGGAGTAGCACAACGTGTGTGTGTGTGTGTGTGTGTGTGTGTGTGTGTGTGTGTGTGTGTGTGTGTGTGTGTGTGTGTGTGTGTGTGTGTGTGTGTGTGTGTGTGTGTGTGTGTGTGTGTGTGTGTCTACTTCCTGAGCTTGCAGAAACATATTTATATATAGTGTGTGTGTGTGTGTGTATATAAATATATATATATATATATATATATATATATATATATATATATATATATTTAAAGCTGCCGACCAAGCAATATCCTACATGTGTTTTTTTTTTTTTTTTTAAATAAATTAGTCCTGTACTATGAGAAAATATTTGTAGCATTTAAAAAAACTCTGAGTGGCATTTTTAATGTATTATAATATAACAAGCATTTTTGGTTTCTATAGCAACTATTTACAACGTCACATCTCCTTCCTCTTCTGATCCACAGGGGGCAAAAAAAGAATACATTACAAATCGTCGTCAAAAGCGGCATGAAAACGTTCATTTATTAAGATGTGTTATACGAACGAGTGAGACAGATGCTGGAAAGTAGTGACGATTGTGCTCATAAAACAGTAAGTGGGGAAATAGTGTAAAACTTTACGGTGCACATTATACACTTTATGGTGAGCTCGTACATAACAAGCATGTGGTTTTACAAGCCGTATAATTTACAAAACGCTTAGCGCCACGGTTTAAAGCTGTATAAAGCAACAACAAAAAATGGAGTGAGAGTGCAGGCCTATTGTTCATACTTTATATTGTAACTTCGCCATTATACTTAATTCTCTGACTACAACAGAAACCATACACTGTTTACCTAACCCAGGAGTGCTCACATCCAGGCCTCGAGCCCCCTCCCCCCCCAACAGGCCTGGTTTTCAGGATATCCCTGCTTCAGCACAGGGGGCTCAATCAGTGGCTCAATCAAAGACTGAGCCTCTTATTGAGCTACCTGTGCTGAAGCTGTGACTGATTGAGCCACCTGTGCTGAAGCAAAGAAATCCTGAAAACCTGACCTGTTGGGAGGGGCTCGAGGACTGGAATTGAGTACCCCTGACCTATTGTAACCTACATTAAGCAAAAGAGGGGGCCAACGTAGCTTAAAAAGACAGAGAAACATGAAAAGATAACCTCGTTTGAAAGCTCTGGAGTAGGAGTCGTTCCTGTCTTTCGGGAGACGTTGCATGATTCACATTATATTATGGGGTGTATCATTTATTAGCTTTCTGTGTTTAAGTCTTCTACTCTTTATTTACGGTCATTTAAGAAAAGTTGAAATTAGTGTTACCATTGTTAATTATAAAGCACATGCAAATGAGACCTCAGGGTGTTTACTTTTTGCTTCTTGTCCATTACCAGCTCTACATTGCACAGCCAGTAACCAGCCTCACACTGATGAGACCCAAAAAGTGGAAAAGCTCTCTGTGAGTAGGGTTACTGGCTCTGCACTTCTGTAAGCCAGGCTGTGCTGAGAAAGCTGTGTATTACGGCATGTATACGCTTATAGGGTTCCAATGGACAAGAAGTAAAAAGTGACACACTCACATGCATGTCATTACCCAGAATCCCTGGCTTCAGTGGAAGTATTGTATGCTAAGCGAGAATGGGGAAAGACTGGATTGCAGACCTGTATGAGACGCTCACAAGCGGTATTTTTATTTGTTTTCCATTGTACGGTGAAGGGTTTTTGTCACTTTGTTTTACTCACTATCACTTATTTTGTAAGTTTTTTTGTATTTTGTAATTGACTCCCCGGAGGATGGAATATTAAATAACTGAATGTTTGCTGTTAGAGTCTGTTTAATAATAAGCTCCCATCATTTTAGATTGGTAAGCAATTGTATTATAAAACCTTGAATTCCGATGCTTAGAAGTCTGATTGATGTTGAACAAGCATCGCTGGTCTCTCCAGAATTGAAAACGTTTGATTATTATAAAAAAAAAAAGGGGGTATTTTAGAAAAATATATTTAGTAACTCTTTTTGGTGTAAAGATTGTGCTATATCTCTAGGACCTCAACTTCCCCTTAAGTCTACGGTCTGAAACAAAAACACACTAAACACTCAAAAAAATCACTGCGCTCCTCCATCGGTGCTGGGATAGTTTTTTTTGCGCCATCTCACCCTTTGTATGACAGCTGTCTTTATGGAGAGCCAGAGGAAGCACTGTAGGGTTCTTAAATGTCACCCAGGAGCGCCACTGCATCAATAAGTCTGCTGATGCCCCATGTTGAGGTCCTACTGCAGTGTATTATGGACAAGTGATGACACTTTGAACTGTAAGTCCTATACATCTAGGATTTTTTTTAATATTGCATATTTGCACTGTGATTTGTTTAAAGTGGACTAGTCCAGGAGTGCTCAACTCCAGTCCCCAAGCCCTAACAAGTCAGGTTTTCAGAATATCTCTGCTTCAGCACAGGTGCCTCAATCTGAGCCTCTGAATGAGCCACCTGTGCTGAAGCTGGGATATCCTGAAAACCTGACCTGTTAAGGGGTCTGGAGGACCTGTACATGTCAACCACATGAGACTACAAATAATACACAAATCTGTGACGTGGTATCTCAAATATTCTGTTTTTCATTTACATTCCCCCTCCCCCCCCGCGTTCTTGTTATCTTTGTACATCTCACACTTTTGGTGTGCATATTCCTTAATTATACAACAGTCAAAATATTTTAAGGAAGCTAGGTATGCTGTTTGTGTGATCACACAACGTGCAACTTACTTTCGTTAGCGTGAATCAGGACAGTGTTTTGATATTTATAGAAAATACAAGTCGAGAAAGAAATTCTGGCGGTGCATCTGCTCCTGAGAGGAAAAACTGCAGACCGGGACTTCTTACTGGTCAAAAAGCTTTATTTGGCACATAGCAGCCAAAGAAACACTCTTACGCGTTTCGCGCGTCACTCCGCACTTTATCAAACATAAAGCTCTTTGCTAAAGCGCGGAGTGACGCCTGAAACGCGTAAGAGTGTTTCTTTGGTCTATGTGCCAAATAAAGCTTTTTGACCAGTAAGAAGCACCGGTCTGCAGTTTTTCCTCTCAGGAGCAGATGCACCGCCTGAATTTCTCTCTCTACCTGCAATCTGCACTCACCCCGGTTGGAGCACGCGGACGTCCAGCAGCCCTTACACACTCAAACAGTGAGTTAGTTTCATTACATGAGTATACCCCATATAAGTTATTCCTCGGGACAGAGGCTATTGGGGATACTCTACCACTGTGTCATTTATGTGTGAGAAACAAGGGACATATATTCCACATTTGGGACAGTCTCTGAGAAGTACAAAAGTGAAATTATTTACACTTATACGTTTGCTGGACTCTTTTGAATTGGTGACACTAGGGAGCTCGGGGCTCCCATTTTTCTCTCAATGTTTAGAAAATACAAGTCAAATGTTACCAGCAAATGTTGCAGGTACTAATTCTGTAGAACACAGCACAGGTTGGAATACAGTTTGTGTGGAAACCCACAACTCATTAAGCTGTGATAGTGCTGGTCGGGATGTTGTTGCATGGAAACTCCCATTGACTAACTGAAGAACATACTTGTTTAATTCCCAGTCAAAGCATGATATTCACTTTAAAAATCTGCAGCTCGACACATTTTTCCACTGAGAGAATTCCACTAAACGCTTTTTCTCTGTGATCCTAAAACCATTAAGTGGATAATTCCCTGACCCCTTGAAACACACACACACACACACACACACACACACACACACACACACACACACACACACACACACACACACACACACACACACACACACACACACACACACACTACCACTGTCTGAAAAACAAATCAAAACCAGAAAGGAAACGGGAAAAAACTCTGACATAGAGCAGATTCCATCTCTCACAGCTCAGACCTGCAGTATTTAACAGTAAAAAACAAGAGCTAATGAATTTTCATTGAAGTGGTTTTGCAAATGTTGTGCACTTATTTTTAACTGGTTTGCAGTTATAAATCGCTAGGTAAATCTGGTATTAATGAATGTTTTACTGTGACATTTAACGTGTGTTTAATCTCAGTTTCTGGGAGGGGGTTATCAAAGTAAAAAGCCTGTTTACCTAATTTCTTTTGTTCCGTTACAATTTGCACAGTTCCTCATGTTCCATTATTTGCATCGTCGTTGATGCATTTGCTATATTTTGACCACTTCCGCTGACACATACAGCTTAATAAATAGGCTCTTAGAAAAATGACGGACAATTACAGTTACAGGCAGAGAACATATCTCTATCCTGCAGATGTTTCATGTAACGCCCTGTTTTTCCCATCTTGTTTTAGCTGCACCCACGCGTTTCCTTAAATCAGGGGTGTTAAACTCAGTCCATAAGGGCCACCAACAGGCCATGTTTTATGGATATCCCTGCTTCAGCGCAGGTGGCTCAGTCAAAGCTGTGCTGAAGCAGGGATATCCATAAACCATGGCCTGTTGAGGACTGAGTTTGACACCCCTGCCTTAAATGTACAATATATTGAGGCCCCACTTCTCAATATACCTCCGCTATCAACTACTTATTTTACTAACCCGCTTAACCCGGATAACCATCGCGGTGCAGTATAAACATGAGAGATGAATTGGGTTTTACACTCATGGACCCCTGTTTCTGGTTTGACCAAGTAAATGCTTCTCCACAAAGCACCCTTCATAAAAACCCTGAAGTTGGTCCTCCTGCAATTTTAACAGTTAACTTTTTATCACAAGGAAAACAAGAGTTTGATTTCAAGCCAAGTGCAACATCACAGCTAATACTGACTCAGCATTTCTGCACAGTTCTCACACTAAAGACCGAGGCATTAAACTAAGCAACATTGTGTCACAGATTTGTGGAAATACGTATAGCTGTGGAAGATATTGCTAAGCCTATTCTAGTATTAGCATCAATGAAAAGCATTTGACAAGAGCCTGCAGAACGTTGAATTTGCGCGTAACCTCCATGCTTGTGCACTTACAAACTAATAGCAGTACCTTGAATATAGTTTTTGCAAGACACAAACATGTGGCAGCTTATATATAGTACACACACATATGCTTCCATGGATATGGATATTAGCATGAATGAAGCATGTTGATAGCATGTTGAATGAGTGAATGACTGATTACATTATTTAGTGCTGATTGGCCGATTAGAAGGCATTTCGTAAGTGACCGGACCATATGGTTTATAAATGTGGTTTGTGGGGGATTGATGCTATCACAGTAACTATGGCAAAAACATCTGCCCCCATCAACGTGTCAATGAGAAAACCATGTTGGAAATGTCCTGTATCATAAGCAATCTTGGTCTAGACATGGTCGTTTATTTATAGCGGTACTACACCGTGAAACGTTTCTTGTTTAATACATTCAAATAGCCCATTGGTGATACACAGCATATGAAAGTCAGCAGTACTAGGCAAAGAGGATCTGCAGTCACTAGAGCTACAAAGGTACCCCAGCAAAGCCCCATATTAAATCCGCTGGGAAACAGCCATCCCCTAGCTTGGGAAGATCTCACTGTTTCCCATGCACGAAGCAGACAGTTGCTCTGAATATTGAACAGAGGCGCATTATTCGTGCATCAATGTGTGCAAGTACCTTTGCCGGTGTTTTCAGCACCAACCTGTGATTTGAGAATTTAGTACGTGTAGCAGTGAGAAGGGTTAGACAGAAGTTCTGTGGCACACATGTTATAAAGAGAGAGAGAGAGAGATTGAGTTTTGTATTTAGTATCATGATTTGTCTCTGTTTTTTAAGGAAACGAGAAATTCAGCTATAGTCTGATGTGGTATATACCCCCCTGGCAAACAGGGCAAAAGAAGAAGCTTGATCAACGCGTGTGTGTGTTGTAGACACTCTTTGCAGGGGCTTCTTATTTAACAGGTACGACTGCTTTACACTTCAGAGTACATATTCTTTTATTTATTTATTAAGTTGTGTTATATGGGACGAGGTAAAGAAATAAAGAAAACGTGGGGGGGGGGATATAAAAAAAACTATTAATATATGGAGGGGGAGACAAGATCAATTAACTTTGTATATACAATAGGTAAGTCATTTAATAAGATCAAACAAGATTCTTAGTACAAATCTATCAACAAGACAACAAAGTCAGGACCTCGACTGACCCAGATCTTATTGTGGGCTAAACTTGTATATCCTGCATGGATGAAATATTTTCATCTGATTGAGCCACCTGTGCTGAAGCAGGGATAACCAGAAAACCTGACCTGTTGGTAGCCCTTAAGGATTGAAGTTGGCCACTCCTGCAGATTTACTAAACGACACAATTTCTGTTTCTCAGTCTACCTATAATAAAGGGAACCACAGAAGGACATACAAAACCTGCAGTGCATCTGAGAGATAATGTTAAAGTAATTGTTTGCTGAGTTGCAGAGGCAGGGCGGCTGCACAATGCTCTGCAGAACTCTCTGGACCACAGGGGTTTAATGATGGTATAATTAGTGTACCTTTCTGGATGACAGCAGATCCTGATTGAATAAGGGGAATTCTCCATTATGGTTTTGGACCTGACTTTTCTCAATAATCCAGTCAGCCAGGACGTCACCAAAATCCGGTCTGAAAAAATGACAGCAAAGACTTCAGTTTTAGTGTACTGTATATTGTAAGAATTGCACTGTAATCCTCTATACAACAACATAATCAAGATTGTAATTGTTATCTGATTGGGCTGCTTCTCTGTGCCTTCAATGTATTAAATACTAGCTGAGAGACCCGGCGTTGCCCGGGATGTAATGTTCCCGTTCCTCTCTCTCCTCCCCCCTCTCTCTGTTTGTCCCCCATTCACATCAATCCAGTCCCCCCCTCCCTCCCTCCTTTACAGCTTCATGTAGCGTGTGTGCGTCAGTCACTGTGTGTTTGCTCGCGCGTCAGTGAGTCTGAGGCAGAAACACAAACACACACAGACTGACTGACGCACACACAGTCAGTGTGTGCCTCAGTCAGTGTGTGCGTGCGTCAGTCAGGCTTTGTGTGCGCGTCAGTCAGTGTGTGCGTGCGTGCGTGCGGCAGTCAGTCAGTGTGTGCGCGCGGGGCGTCAAAGGCAGGGGGGGGCGTCAAAGGGAGGGGGGGGGCGTCAAAGGGAGGGGGGGGCGTCAAAGGGAGGGGGGGGGCGTCAAAGGGAGGGGGGGGGGCGTCAAAGTGAGGGGGGGGGCGTCAAAGGGAGGGGGGGGGGCGTCAAAGGGAGGGGGGGGGCGTCAAAGGGAGGGGGGGGGGCGTCAAAGGGAGGGGGGGGGCGTCAAAGGGAGGGGGGGGGCGTCAAAGGGAGGGGGGGGCGTCAAAGGGAGGGGGGGGCGTCAAAGGGAGGGGGGGGCGTCAAAGGGAGGGGGGGGCGTCAAAGGGAGGGGGGGGCATCAAAGGGAGGGGGGGGGCGTCAAAGGGAGGGGGGGGCGTCAAAGGGAGGGGGGGCGTCAAAGGGAGGGGGGGGGCGTCAAAGGGAGGGGGGGGGCGCCTCAAAGGCATGGATTCCTCCCCCTGCATTTCCTGCAGTGGACAGGAGGGGGGGGGCAGTGGACAGGAGGGGGGGGGGGGCAGTGGACAGGAGGGGGGGGGGGCAGTGGACAGGAGGGGGGGGCAGTGGACAGGAGGGGGGGGGGCAGTGGACAGGAGGGGGGGGCAGTGGACAGGAGGGAGGGGGCAGTGGACAGGAGGGAGGGGGCAGTGGACAGGAGGGGGGGGGCAGTGGACAGGAGGGGGGGGGGCAGTGGACAGGAGGGGGGGGGCAGTGGACAGGAGGGGGGGGCAGTGGACAGGAGGGGGGGCAGTGGACAGGAGGGGGGGGGCAGTGGACAGGAGGGGGGGGGGGCAGTGGACAGGAGGGGGGGGGCAGTGGACAGGAGGGGGGGGGCAGTGGACAGGAGGGGGGGGGCAGTGGACAGGAGGGGGGGGGCAGTGGACAGGAGGGGGGGGCAGTGGACAGGAGGGGGGGGGGCAGTGGACAGGAGGGGGGGGGGCAGTGGACAGGAGGGGGGGGGGGCAGTGGACAGGAGGGGAGGGGGCAGTGGACAGGAGGGGGGGGGGCAGTGGACAGGAGGGGGGGGCAGTGGACAGGAGGGGGGGGCAGTGGACAGGAGGGGGGACAGGAGGGGGGACGCAGTGGACAGGAGGGGGGACGCAGTGGACAGGAGGGGGGGGCAGTGGACAGGAGGGGGGGGCAGTGGACAGGAGGGGGGGCAGTGGACAGGAGGGGGGGGGCAGTGGACAGGAGGGGGGGGCAGTGGACAGGAGGGGGGGGGCAGTGGACAGGAGGGGGGGGCAGTGGACAGGAGGGGGGGGCAGTGGACAGGAGGGGGGGGCAGTGGACAGGAGGGGGGGGGCAGTGGACAGGAGGGGGGGCAGTGGACAGGAGGGGGGGGGCAGTGGACAGGAGGGGGGGGCAGTGGACAGGAGGGGGGACAGGAGGGGGGACGCAGTGGACAGGAGGGGGGGGCAGTGGACAGGAGGGGGGGGCAGTGGACAGGAGGGGGGGGCAGTGGATAGGAGGGGGGGGGCAGTGGACAGTGACACACACACACACACACACACACACACACACACACACACACACACACACACACACACACACACCTCAGTTGATGCGCCCTTTCTTTAGTTCCGTTTGGCGCCGGAGGTGGGGAGCGACACCTACCTGTACTTCCGGGCGCCGCCACCGTCTGACTCGGCGCCGCGAGGGAGGAAGGGGGTCCGCCATCTTACGCGCCGCGTGGCAGCTGCGGGAAGCGAGGTGATTTGGAGCGGGGAGAGGTGATTTGGAGCGGGGAGAGGTGATGCCGCTGGGGAGGGGGGAGAGGTGATGCCGCTGGGGAGGGGGAAGAGGTGATGCCGCTGGGGAGGGGGAAGAGGTGATGCCGCTGGGGAGGGGGAAGAGGTGATGCCGCTGGGGAGGGGGAAGAGGTGATGCCGCTGGGGAGGGGGAAGAGGTGATGCCGCTGGGGAGGGGGAAGAGGTGATGCCGCTGGGGAGGGGGAAGAGGTGATGCCGCTGGGGAAGGGGAAGAGGTGATGCCGCTGGGGAGGGGGAAGAGGTGATGCCGCTGGGGAGGGGGAAGAGGTGATGCCGCTGGTGAGGGGGAAGAGGTGATGCCGCTGGGGAGGGGGAAGAGGTGATGCCGCTGGGGAGGGGGAAGAGGTGATGCCGCTGGGGAGGGGGAAAAGGTGATTTGGAGAGGGGAGAGAGGGGAGAGAGGTGTGTGTGTGTGTGTGTGTGTGTGTGTGTGTGTGTGTGTGTGTGTGTGTGTGTGTGTGTGTGTGTGTGTGTGTGTTATTTATTTGGACCTTTGGCCCGTCACTCCGCCTCAGGCCAATGAGAGGTGTGGGGGGCGGGCCAAGGGGGTGGTGTGAGTGTGTGAGGCCAATGAGAGGTGTGCGGGGGCGGGCGGGCCAAGGGACCAATGAGATTGCCGCTAGGGACACCGGACATCCAGCAGGCAGGCATGCATGCATGCAGGCAGGCAGGCAAACATACAGTGCTTTCACTAATATAGTATAAGAAGAAGATCAAACTTGTGGACAGCAGGAAATCACAGCCACAAGTTGCTTCTATTTCAGCAAGATAGGGTTAATCAAAATAAGCAAAAGGCAAAGAAGACTCGTTACTAGAGACAGGCGAATCCGCCCAAATCCGTTCCCCCGGATTTCCGCTAATGTTACCCCCAAAACCGCTTTCCGGTGTAAAATCCGCAAACAGATTTGGGCGGTTTGACTCCGCGTGGATTCATCAAGAAACCGCCAATGGATGCAACCCGCTGGTGGATTTGTAGAATGCAATCCGCGGATTCAGCCATCTGTTCTCAAAAATCCGCCAATGGATTGCTGAATCCGCGGACTGGATTCTACAAATTCCGGCCATGGGTTGCGGAATCCGTGGATTTAATGGGTAATAATAATTTTCACATCCGCAAAACGCGAATCGCCCTTTTTGAGATTGATCCGCTGAAATCCGCGGACTAAAGAAACTGGTCAATCGGCTGCGCAAATAAATCGGCCAAAAAAATCGCCCATCTCTACTCGTTACTCGTTACATGTTTTGGGACACTGAAGAAGAACATGCAGCAGTATAAATCTGAATGCGAAAAGAACACGTCTGATCTATTACATACTGTATGTATTATAATGGAGCCATCCAATAAATGGTGCTACTGCCAGCCCACAATGTGCTCCTAACCTATTGAATGCATTGAGGCTCAGATCCTGGGCTGGCTCGGTCATTAAGCCTAGGGCACAAAGGTACTAGGGGAGCATTGTCCAGTATTTTGGCGCCCTAAGGGACTTATTAACCTGTGCCGGCCGTCTCCGTTCTGTCGCCCTGCTTCTCCTTCACAATTGAGCGTCAAATGACGCCGCAGACGTCACAACCAACGTCACACGGCTTCTCATTGCAATGGCAACCATGATGTTGCGTTACCATGGTAACGCTCCGCTGTGCGATGTCACATTGACGCTGGATTCTGAAGGAGAAGACGGGCAGAAGACACAGGCAAGAGCCACTGTTTATTTTGCCTATGGGGCATGAAACCTGTGCGCCGGCCCTGCTCAGATCCACAGAGCTCTGTTAACTCAGGGCTCGTAACGTACTTTTATCAGAACCAGTAACGGACATTCTGTTCCCTGAGGTTAACTCAAATCCATAAAGCTAATTATGTGCAAAAACAACAGCCATTAATGATCTCATTAGCGTGGGCTTAACGGCATGGTCAGTTAGCACCGCCTCTCATTAGCTTTAAATAACGAGAGATAGAAGCCCGATAGAATCTCAAGTGCCACAGTATATATATATATATATCTCCCCAAACACACCTTTAAACACGCGGAGAGAGAGACCTGTGCCCAAACAGGCGCGCACCTGAGATACCTGGGATATATGATAATATCTATATGCAAAGTATATTTAAATAGCATATAACTCTGGTATGATCCTTTTTGTGCATAGATGTTGTGAGAGTGAGAGAGAGAGATGCAGAGAGAGAGAGAGAGAGAGAGAGAGAGAGAGAGAGATGCAGAGAGAGAGAGAGAGAGATGCAGAGAGAGAGAGATGCAGAGAGAGAGAGAGAGAGAGATGCAAAGAGAGATGCAGAGAGAGAAAGAGAGATGCAGAGAGAGAAAGAGAGATGCAGAGAGAGAAAGAGAGAGAGAGAGATGCAGAGAGAGAGATGCTGAGAGGCAGAGAGAGAGAGATGGAGAGAGAGACCTGTGCCCAAACAGGGCTCACCTGAGATACCTGGGATATATGATAATATCTATATGCAAAGTATATTTAAATTAGCATATAACTCTGGTGTGATCCTTTTTGTGCACAGATGTTGTTTCTGAGAGAGAGAGAGATGCAGTGAGAGAGAGAGAGAGATGCAGTGAGAGAGAGAGAGAGATGCAGTGAGAGAGAGAGAGATGCAGAGAGAGAGAGATGCAGAGAGAGAGAGATGCAGAGAGAGATGCAGAGAGAGAGATGCAGAGAGAGGGCCTCATTCAGAAAGCGTTCATAAGCCACTTATCAAGCACTTATCACCCAAAATGCCTACTGCTATTCAGTAAGCAGTGATAAGTGGGTAATAAAAGACTGAATTGCTCAAAAATAATTAGTCATAAAAAAAATCACTGAGGCAGCGGTGATAAGCCACTTATCACCACTTTTCGGCATGTTCATAAACTCGTGCAATTCTAGTAGCAGTGATTTGGCTATGAACGCCTATCACCGCTCTAGAATGGTGATTTTATCACAAAATTCTCACACCAGAAAAAGTTGGCTTAAAGGTGTTGAAAACCGGCAGAGAAGCGGCAAGATGGGACTTAGAAAAAAAATGCATTTTTCCTGCATAGGATTGATGCCGGGAATCTCTGGAGCTGATATCCATTAATATTAGCACCAGAGACCCCTGGCATGAATCCTGTGCAATAAAAATGCATTTACAGTAAACTTCATTACCATAGCGAATAGCCTCAGGGACCCCCTACTTCCTGAGATACAGGCCCCGTTATGGGGGGCCAGTATCTCCTATGCATTTAAATGTTCGCGTCACGTGACCATGGGAATAAAATGCATAGGAGATACCGGCACCCCATAACAGGGCCTGTATCTCGGGAAGTAGGGGGTCCCTGAGGCTGAAACCAATGCAGTTCAGCTCAGAGACCCCCTGCTCATCTAAACTATTACCAAAATTAAAATTTATACACATAAATTTCGGGCAATATTTGCACAGGGAGAGATGGCTCTCTCAGAGCAGCTCTCTCTGCAGCAGATACAACTCGCCGGGTAAGGCCTTTTCAGAGGGTCGTTTATCAGATCACCGGCTAATCGTCCGTTTTGTGAATTTTGCTATGACAGGTAATGAAGGCTTTCTGAATACCGTGATAGCAACGCTCATAAAAAGGGTGATTTAAATGGTCCGTGACTTCTTTTATGAACCTTCTCTGAATGAGGCCCAGAGAGAGAGAGATGCAGAGAGAGAGAGATGCAGAGAGAGAGAGAAAGAGAGATGCAGAGAGAGAGAGAAAGAGAATAGCGATCCTCCTGGGAGAAGATGAAACCACAGCAGAACTGGCTGCACACTATATCAGCACCTGCCACAAGCTGAGAGACGTACACTAACCCCCACACCCCTGTGTGAAACTGTTACCCATATACCCTGCAATCATTATACCCTATCCCTAGTATTCGTGTAATTATTGTCCCCCACCCCCTATTATTCACGCTTTGGCAATACTGAAATGTTCTTTCGTCATGCCAATAAAGCTGATTTGATTTGATTTGAAAGAGATGCAGAGAGAGAGAGAGAGAGAGATGCTGAGAGAGAGAGAGCGATGCTGAGAGAGAGAGAGAGAGATGCTGAGAGAGATGCTGAGAGAGAGAGAGATGCTGAGAGAGAGAGAGATGCTGAGAGAGAGAGAGAGAGAGAGAGAGAGATGCTGAGAGAGAGAGAGAGATGCTGAGAGAGAGAGAGAGATGCTGAGAGAGAGGGAGAGATGCTGAGAGAGAGAGAGAGAGATGCAGAGAGAGAGAGATGCAGAGAGAGATGCAGAGAGATGCAGAGAGATAGAGAGGTGCAGAGAGAGAGAGAGAGATGCAGAGAGAGAGAGAGATGCAGAGAGAGAGATGCAGAGAGAGAGAGAGATGCAGAGAGAGAGAGAGAGAGATGCAGAGATAGAGAGATGCAGAGAGAGAGATGCAGAGAGAGAGAGAGATGCAGAGTGAGAGAGATGCAGAGAGAGAGAGTGAGAGAGATGCAGAGAGAGAGAGATGCAGAGAGAGAGAGAGAGTGAGATGCAGAGTGAGAGAGATGCAGAGTGAGAGAGATGCAGAGTGAGAGAGATGCAGAGTGAGAGAGATGCAGAGTGAGAGAGATGCAGAGTGAGAGAGAGATATGCAGAGAGAGAGAGAGAGAGATGCAGAGAGAGAGAGAAGCAGAGAGAGATGCAGAGAGAGAGAGAGAGATGCAGAGAGAGAGAAAGAGAGGTACAGAGAGAGAGAGAGATGCAGAGAGAGAGAGAGAGAGAGAGAGAGAGAGAGAGAGATGCAGAGAGAGATGCAGAGAGAGAGAGAGAGAGAGATGCAGAGAGAGAGAGAGATGCAGAGAGAGAGATGCAGAGAGAGAGAGATGCAGAGAGAGAGAGATGCAGAGTGAGAGAGGTGCAGAGTGAGAGAGGTGCAGAGTGAGAGAGGTGCAGAGTGAGAGAGGTGCAGAGTGAGAGAGGTGCAGAGTGAGAGAGGTGCAGAGTGAGAGAGGTGCAGAGTGAGAGAGGTGCAGAGTGAGAGAGGTGCAGAGAGAGAGAGGTGCAGATAGAGAGCGAGAGAAGCAGAGAGAGAGAGAGAGAAGCAGAGAGAGAGAGAAGCAGAGAGAGAGAGATGCAGAGAGAGAGAGAGAGAGAGAGATGCAGAGAGAGAGAGAGAGATGCAGAGAGAGAGAGAGAGGTGCAGAGAGAGAGATGCAGAGAGAGAGAGAGAGAGAGATGCAGAGAGATGCAGAGAGAGAGAGAGATGCAGAGAGATGCAGAGAGAGAGAGATGCAGAGAGAGAGAGATGCAGAGAGAGAGAGAGAGATGCAGCGAGAGAGAGAGATGCAGAGAGAGAGAGATGCGCAGAGAGAGAGAGATGCGCACAGAGAGAGAGAGATGCAGAGAGAGAGAGATGCAGAGAGAGAGAGATGCAGAGAGAGAGAGAGATGCAGAGAGAGAGAGAGAGATGCAGAGAGAGAGAGAGATGCAGAGAGAGAGAGAAATGCAGAGAGAGAGATGCAGAGTGAGAGAGATGCAGAGTGAGAGAGATGCAGAGTGAGAGAGATGCAGAGTGAGAGAGATGCAGAGTGAGAGAGATGCAGAGTGAGAGAGATGCAGAGTGAGAGAGATGCAGAGTGAGAGAGATGCAGAGTGAGAGAGATGCAGAGTGAGAGAGATGCAGAGTGAGAGAGATGCAGAGTGAGAGAGATGCAGAGTGAGAGAGATGCAGAGTGAGGGAGATGCAGAGTGAGGGAGGTGCAGAGAGAGAGAGGTGCAGAGAGAGAGAGGTGCAGATAGAGAGAGAGAGGTGCAGATAGAGAGAGAGAGATGCAGAGAGAGAGAGAGAGAGATGCAGAGAGAGAGAGAGAGAGATGCAGAGAGAGAGAGAGAGAGATGCAGAGAGAGAGAGAGAGAGAGAGAGATACAGAGAGAGAGATGCAGAGAGAGAGAGAGAGAGAGAGATGCAGAGAGAGAGAGAAAGATGCAGAGAGAGAGAGGTGCAGAGAGAGAGAGAGATGCAGAGAGATGCAGAGAGAGAGAGATGCAGAGAGAGAGAGATGCAGAGAGAGAGAGAGATGCAGAGAGAGAGAGAGATGCAGAGAGAGAGAGAGATGCGCAGAGAGAGAGAGAGATGCAGAGAGAGAGACAACACCTGTGCACAAAAATGAGCACACCATAGATAGCTGGGTCTGGGTGGAGCTAACGCCACCTTTAGGTACAGTATGAATTAACGCATCGTTAAATCTGGGGGTAGGTGTCAGAGAGGACACTTCTTTTGCATATTATTAGCACTAACATTTTAGGTAACCCCAGGCTAGTGACTGCTGAGCGGACACTTAGCACCGGGTTAGTGAGCCGTGAAGATACCCGTTAGCACTTAACAAGGAATTAACTTACGTTAACGCCTCTGTAAGTCAATAACAGAGCTCTGTGAATCTGGGCCCAACAGAGAAGCCCATAACGCAGGAATTAAATTTGACATTGGTAACTATTTATTGGGCGTTAGAGAGCAAAGGGGATTTGTATCACATACAATCACTTGACAGACCTAAGTATAGGTGTATTTTGTCCAATTTACATTATATTAGAATTCGTTTGTGGTGGTGGACATGTGTATAGCTACATATTATCATTACACAGTACATTATGTCGCCATTACAACTGGCACTGCTTTAACTCAGCAATAACGTTTGTGCAGGGAAAGGGGAAAGGAAATGGACCGGGCGCTTCCAAAGAGTAAAATCGTGAGACGCGAGTGAAGTGCCAAGCAGCTCTATACCGACGGGGTCCTACCTTATCCAGCAGTCCTCTCCAATGCCTGTTATTTTCTGTGAAAATGTGAGTTTAATTGCTCTTTTACTCTGTACTTAATACATTTTGGTCAAATAGTATGCACTATTGTGGCTTTCTTCTGCTGTACCATTAACCCATTGAGGGATATCCTGATAACCATCACACACGTCCATCAAAAGGGCTCCAGTCAGAGAGAGAAGGATCTCTGACATGCTTATTTGAACTAGAAGTTTTGTGAGTGCAACTACCTATGGCTATATGATTGACTATTCATAGTATTTACACCCTGCACTATATTTGCCTTTATCTTTTTATTCACATATATCACTGAGCTAATTTGCGCTCCTCCTCTCCCAGAAGAAAAGTTAACTCAGCAATGACAGCATTAAACATTAGTGTAGGATGTCACGTTAAATCATTCTATACAGATTTGCATTGGGTTTAAAGGAAAAAGCCTCAGGATTTTAACATGTTTATATATGTATAACAGTTTAACGGAAATTCAGTCTACTGTATGTTGAAATTGTGCTGCACACAGATGTCCTTTCTAGTCCCAATACATGGTTCGCCAACATGTTATATACGTGTATATGTTATATACGTACTGTATGTGTATAAATACTCTTGTGTAATACACGTTTCAAAACACACTTATCCTTATTTAGTTCAATTAAGAGACGGCAAATAATAAGATGGAATCCAAATCAGAGTATTTTCCAGTAAAATCATTTAGCTTCATCTGACAGGTTCATTTCCAGCAGTCTTTAATTGCTAAGACTTAATTGCTCATGTACCTAAGTTATCTCAAAACCTACAGTACAGAATGATCAAATAAATAGAACCGCAGCCAAGAATTCTCCTCATGTGAAACAATGTAAATAGAATCAAGTGTACTAAAATAAGTGTTGTAACCCGCAATGTGTGTGGTGAACTCACAATCAGTGTTAACGTAATAATAAAGCCAGGTTAGATTGTAAAACAAGAGAATGCACTTACCCCTTTGTGACTTTACATGTCCGAAGTGTTTCTTCATTATCACCAACGGGAGACGGTGAGAGTATAGCATTTCCTGGAGGAGAGGAAGAGCTTGGATTTGTACAGAATTGGTTCACGGTCGGTGCTGAAAGTACCTGAAAAGCTTTTCTTTCCTAAACATGTCAGGAAATCTGCTGAGGTTAACTGGAGGATTTATTTTAAAATCTTGCAACATATGTTAATATGTATTTCTTGTATATTAAATTATGTTAAAGGCTTACACACACAGTAATAGAAAGCGCATGACATGTTCTGTGTTTTGTGTGCTGTTAATTAAATACATTTGTCAATCTGTAAGATTACAAAAACTATTGCAATATGTCCCTGGTCATTTATCCCTGGATATTAATGACATTAAGAAATCCCCTCTGTTATATAAACTATCGAATTTGTGAGAACCTACATATAATATAACATGAGTTATAAAGGCGATACAGATCACATAAAACAGAGGTAGGCAATGTGACATACCTGAAGGGCCACACATTACATACATATATATTTATACAGGGCATAAGAAGAAGGGACGTTGAAGGTTGGGGTAGAAGCTCCTCCCCACCCCTTCACGTCCGCCTCTTAAAGCAGCAGTCCAAGCTGCCGTTTTTCTTTTAAATGTATTTATTTTTTCCCCTTTAGTATGTGCATTAATACAATCCACACAAGGATAAGTAATTAGCTAAGTTGCCGATCAGTCCGTTCTCCTGTGATCGTTTGGCGAAGATTCAGTTTGAGGATTCATTAAATGGCTGTGAGTGCAATAGAAGAGGACCAAAGATGCAATGTTCTATGGGGAAGATCATGTGAGCAGGCAGTCACTAGATACAATTGGTGCACTGCTAGAGAGAGGGTAGGGCTCAAAAAGGTGTGCCAGAGCCTGTTTCAGAAGAGGAAGGGGATGTGACTTTGTAAATGGTTGCTATAGAAACAAAAATGCTTGTTACATTATAATACATAACAAATGTAATTCAGAGTTGTTTTAAAAGAAAAATGATACAATCAGTACAGAACTGATTTATTAAAGAAAACACACATGTAGGATATTGCTTGATCTGCCGCTTTAATGCCGGCGCGCTGATGAATACTGTCCCACTCCTCTCCTTATACAGGGAACTAATGATTTGCACAGGAGAGGAGCGGGGACATATTTATCCGCGCTCATCAGGCAGCTCAGGGAGTAGGGAGAAGCTACAATCCACACTGGCATCATCTCTGCTCCCTCTGCACTGGGGAGAGTGGGCCACTGGGGAGAGTGGGCCACTGGGGAGAGTGGGCCACTGGGGAGAGTGGGCCACTGGGGAGAGTGGGCCACTGAGGAGAGTGGGACACAGGGGAGGCCAGCAGTTGCGGGTGCCAGAGGTGTAGCTCTCAGGGCGTGACTGGCCTACTAAGGCTATTATTTTTGTTTGCCATGCTGTGTGAGATAAACAGGGTTATGCATTATGACATAAACTGTAGTGTATACATGTCAAAATATATGAAAGCATGCTAATCTCTAGCACTTTAAATCCAATGCAGATTACTGAATGGCCCTTAAAGGGTTGTAAATCTTATCACTAGAGATGGGCAAATTTTGGTGGGAAAATTTGGATCTGCAGGAATTATTCATTCATTGCCATTGGGGTTATCTTTGTTCCCAATGAGGGCATAGGTAACCACACTGGCAATCAATGGGTGTATTGTATAGTATTGGTTGTTGTATTGTATTTTAATGTTTATTGGGGGTAGAGAGGGTGGGTGAAGGTAGTATTTGGCCCGTGGTGGGTGTTTAGGCCTACAGGGTGGGAAGCAGGAGGTAATGGAGGGGTGTAACTCCCCCGCAAACCTCCCTGTAGGCCTAAACACCCACATTAGGGCAACTCCAACCTTCACCCACCCCTCTACTCCCAACAAGCACTGGTATTTAACTACTTCATTACCTTAGCAGTTAGCCCCTTAGGTAATGAAGCTGCCTGTAAATTTATTTTTATTACATAGGATGGAACCAGGGGGTCTCCGGAGCTGATATTAATGTGGTTCAGCTCCGGAGACTCACGGCTTCAATCTGATGTAGTACAAATAATGTTTTTCCATCAGAGTCACATAGTGGAACCCATCAAAACCTGCGAGTTGCAGCCGCAATCTAAATCTTGGCACTTCCTGATTTGTCAAAAAATGCGGAGTTTGAGCATTTTTGGAGCTAGCGCTCAGTTTGTCTGAGTGGGAGCGCTATCGATCGGGAAGAAGCAGGTTCCGAGCCGGTTTGCCATGTTACCAGAGCTTTCTGAATACAGTAGCTACACATGCAAACTCGATCGAGAAGTGCTCAAAACTATCGATAACTTATCGAAGCTACAAGAATAGGCCCCATAAACTGTTGCCTATGGTTGGCAGGAGTCAAGACTCAGCTACTCTCTCACTCTGCCATTCATTGATCAATGGGTTTCTTATTTCAGTGATGCTTTAGACAAAAAGTAACTTGATACCAGTAAGTTATTGACCAGCCATCCATTCTACAAAATACTGTTTAATACAGAAGATAGTTGGTTTCATCTAATTTTAGGGAAGCTTTCAATAAGCTGAGAGAAAAACTTATTTTTCTGTTCTTTGAGAGTGTTCACTTAACCATTATAAAGATATGCTATGAATTATGTGCATTAGTTTTTCATGATACAGTACACTGTCATTTTATCATTAAGATTATTACAGTAAACTACCAGCAAGATATATTGGTTGAACAGACTCCCTCATTGAATCTATCTGGTCAATATAACTTTGTTTTCAAATGCTTTAAAAAAAAAAACATAATGAATTATACTGAACCTAATGACAAACAGGAAATGTTGAAAGTAATATGTTGTATAGATTTTATTATGAAAAAAGTATGTTAAATTAATGTTCTATGTCAAAGTTGAACAATTGCCTAGTTATGGAATTATTGACTAAAATGACATATGCTTTGTTACTACATTACACAAACTAGTATTCAATGTTATTATCCATAATTATATCAAATATGCGATTATAATGCTTGTTTGTGACATAGTGGTTAATTTTCAGGACCCGGAGAGGCTTTAAAGCAACAAATCCACCTGGTTTAAGGTTAAATCATATTTGGTTAACCCCTTGAGTGTCAGACGATAGATATCAGCCATGCCCTCTCCAGCTGGTTGGATCACTCCTGAACGGTCCCACAAACCATGTGTCACATCAGTGGCGTGAACTGAATTAGAGGCAGGGTCCTTCACTTCTGTTTAGATCGCGTTCACTGATCACAATCTACTCTACCAAGCAAAAACCCGCGCCATACAGCGTACATCATATAACGTTATACAAAGTTATATTTTGTAAAGGATTTCCTGCTTTATGTGATTAGAGATATGCTCACACATACTGTATACGGGTAGTCCATATAGTACTGCAAGAATTGACACAGATTTTAACCACTTCTCAGTGATGTCCAACATTATTCTAAGGCTGAAATAGACATGTGCATATCTTATATTGAATTTGTCCTGAATATCTTGCTTGGTGTGTAAAATAAGGTAGGAATACTATGCACTAGCTGCTACTACATGTTGTCTCTCAAAAATGGATCCCATTTATTAAACTCTTGTCCGTGGCTAAACTAAACAGTGCAATCAGCTTGACTCCAAGATCACTCTTCTTCTCCAGCCTCCTTCCAGCTTCTCCACTTGCTATTCTGCTTTCTCTTTCCTTCTGAATATAGATACACATTTGCGTCACAGAATGATGTATAGTTCGCTTATATTAATAAGTGAAATACAGTGATATGTGATACTATTTTTCCCTCCCAAAGGTTCAAATGAGAAGATATGGAGTACGATCAGTGTATCTATGTGTAAAATACACAATACTCCACCCTGAACAGAACCAGAGAAAGCTCCCTCTTTACTATCTATTTCCAGGCTCAGCTAGTCAAAAATCACAGAGGCGGTGGGCCATAAAACTGGTTGTAACTAATATCTAATGATTTCCAGGACCTGGAAGCTATTTTTCAACCAGTGTGTTTTGCTTTAACCTGGGTATTATAGAACCCCCCCCAAATAGATGAAAGCAAAATTAAATCGTAACAAACGGAAGGTTTGCCTGATAAACGTGTGATACTGATTTGTATTTTGACAAGTTAGAGATATGAAGCAAAATTTATTTACATCTGGTAACTTCGTACTGATCTCAATGAAAACCAGCACATACATATATTTCCATTAAAACCTATACAAACCCAAAGTAACTCAGAATCATTGGGGGCTATTTATCACGTTTACAGGTCTAGGCTTGTGAATAAATCTGAGGCTAATTTGTTGGAATAGAATAAGTATTGCCCCAGTTTTTCAGCATGGAGACTGGTGATGTCCCGTTCAAATTATGTGTATATCAAATAATATACAACTATGGCTATATTTGCTGGAAATGGGAGTATTTCTACCCTCTTGTCCAGGACAAACCCAGGATAGATTTTCCCCTTTACATTCTAATTTTAAAAAATCACCACCCACTCTGCCTCCTCTGCCACCAAGTTTTTTTCTTTGGTGACTTTGTTAATTTGGCAATATCCACCACAACATTTAAAGCTGTAGACAAAGCAATATCCTCATCTGTGTGTTTTTTTTTTTAATAAATCAGTTGTGTACTATGAGAAAATAATTGTAGCATTTATTTTTAAACAACTCTGAAATGACATTTTTAATGTACTATAAGGTAACAAGATTTTTTCGTTTCTATAGCAACCATTTACAAAGTCACATCCCCTTCCTCTTCTGAAACAGGCTCTGGCACACCCCTTTCTGAGCCATGCCCTCTCTCTAGCAGTGCACCAATTGTATCTAGTGACTACCTGGTCACATGATCTTCCCCACAGAACTTTGCATATTTTGTCCTCTTCTGCTGCACTGACAGCCATTTAGTGCACTTCTCAGTAGATTTGCTCAAACGTTCTTGCAGCAAACACTGACGGCTCCGCACATCTCTACCTTTGCTCTCAATTTTACTTTCCGATAAAATCAAAGGGCCACCACCAGTCATTTGCCAGGCTACATTGTTTCCGACTGGCAGATCTATGGAGATCTATGGAGATCTCAAGCCGACAGGCCGCAGGAACTGGAGCGCTGCTAAATGGGACATAAAGTGCAGGGCTAGACCCACGAGCTGGCTAAAAACAGTTAGATGGAATATCCAACAGATGTAAAGCAGATACAAAAGCTCTTACGCGTTTCGCGCAACAGTCGCCGTGTCAAAGAGATCCATGGACACCAGACTTGCATAACTGTATTTAAAGTGTAGCGATAAGTGAGCTTGTATCTCATAGTTGTCACTGGTGGAAATGTGTTCATGAAGATACTGCTCTATTGCCCTATGGTTTATGCTCGCCATCCTACTGCCATTCGTGAGGTGTTCATTTCCAGTTTGTATGTATCATTTTATTTCTGTAGCGCCAACAGTGTCACAGGGCTTTACAAAATCACAATGCCAGGTACGTTCATATAAACAATGGGGATAAGCACAACAGGTAAGTGACAACATAAGGCAAAGGCAGACCTCGCCCCAGAAGAGCTTACAATCCAAGTGGGATGTTGGGAGTCTTATAGACACAGCAGGCGAAAAAAAGTGAAGCTAGGGAGGTCACGGGCATCTGGAGTTCATACTAGACGTGGAACACATCATGAAATGCTTCTTTTAGCCCTTTGAGTGCCCGAATGCCACGCCCCTCCGGCACCCTGATCACGTCACCGGTCTTGTAATCGATCCGTCGCTGATTATGGCAGGGGAGGAGTCATCCCCCGCCCCTTTCTGATCAGTGCAGATCGTGCCCGGCGCTTTATCGTAGCACAGGACGCAATCTCATTTAACAAATGAGCGGAATGTTTGGACGTAACTACTACAATATGGCGCAACTGGAGAGCCAGGCCCGTGATTTAATAGCTACATCATGGAGGACCTATCCTCCTAAAGCAAGAAGGAACCGGCACTCCAGAGGACTTCATACAAAAAAAAGAAATTTTAATCCACACAGCTACATCATGGGACACTAAGGGGTAAAGCATTGAATTTTCCACTGGTTTTTGAATGGGGAAAGTGAAGGTGCTTCCAGTAGTCATGCTGTAGTTGCATCATTGCTGTGTATTTGTGTCTCAGAAGTAGACAGCGTAGCCGGGGTTTAACCAGACTCAGGAGGACGTCATTTCCATGGATCATGGTACGCAAACATTAAACAATGACAAACAGTGGGTAGATGTAATTAAAATACAACAAGGAGATTAGAAATTGAATCCAATTCTTTAATGGCAGCTCTGTTATGGTAACACACCCACTTCTGGTGCAGCAAGGGTCATCCAAATAGTATTTAATTGCACATCGCGGTTTTTACCATGGACCTTTTGTCTCGATGGAAAACCCTAAAACCAGGCAAAAAAAAACAATTGGCTGTTTAAGTAAACTTGCCATTAAAGCCGCAGATCTAAGGAAGGTAAACCTTATTTATTCGAAAATCCCTTTTTTTCCCCCTTCAAATTGCTTTCCTAAACAAGCTGTATTAATTGTTCAGGACCTACAACGCATGCTTCAATGAAAATAAATTACTTTATTTCTCTCACACTACCGGTGACAGTGTAACTTAATTTCATTAGCTGGAATCTGTTGAGACTATTCAGTATTTCCCTAGCAGGACGCACTTGAAATGAAAAGATGCTTTCGATTCTCAATTAACGGAATCGTTCCCTTTCAACTGAAATGAATGTTATTGAAACCAATTAGCATGGACTGGAAAATCTCTCATTAATGAGGGGAGTGTGGGTGAGTAAACAGCAATGAAAAGATGAAATTAGAGAAGAACCTCTTCTTGTTGGCCTGAATAATTACATGCTTACTTGCCTAATTGTCTGGTGAAAAGCATTGCAGTGATAGTAACAGATTGCTATGTTCATTAGGCTGCAAAAGGCCACCTGCTGCTGGGGCTCATTTTCCTGCAGTCTATATACACGTGTTTATCCCAGGGGGTTGATATTTGGACACAAGACTAGCTGTGAAAAACAAATGAGCTTGCCAATATGCTGCAATATTGTGTCCTTTATGCCAAAGTACAGAAGCATAATATGTCAAATGTAATGAATAAAACTAACAGTGAAAATGAAGTTTATGAGGAAACTGACCTTATAATATGTCCCAGTGTAGAACTGTAAAGTGTATAGACCTTGGTCTTTTTATACAGATGTTCTGTTTGGCCCGGGCTGCTCTAAATTATATAGTACAAAAGATAAATTACAACTGTTATGGCCCATGCAATATTTTTAAACAATGGCAAAATGAAAGCGTGCAATGTAACTGCTAAAATTGGAAACAAATGTTAAATATTGAAGTCTAAGAAGTGTTCATGAAACACAGCATTGTTCATATCTAGTCCGCTGTGGTGCTCAACATCAAAGGGTGACGGCCTCTTTGTGTAAGACCTTTGTGATTTCAGGTTTTATGTACATATGTCTTATACCATCTGAGAGTGGATTTGCTTTAAAAGCTTTAGTGCATTGTGGTATTTATTTCACCTTATTACATTCTGATATTCCATTTTTCATTATTGTTGTATTAGTTCAGATAATAGTGGAAAGCCAGTACTAATGGGAGAAACACCGTCCTTTGAGTTTAACCCTGTAGCTACCAAGTGGCAGTGGAGTGGTTCTATTTATTTCTTTACCATACATGTGTCACGCAACTTCAGTGGACACAGCAGATATTCAAACTGGGTCTGGTTCTTATGTTGATTTACCCATCCCTCAGTAAAAGAGGAATCATTAACATAGTTCTGTCCTGTCTGTGCTGTGAATTTTTAAATATATCAGTTAAGATCACATTATTATACTCGGATGATGCAGAATGTACGATGTTCCTGAAAATGTTGTAGACATGTTCACTAAAGTGCAATAAGCATTATCTTTTGTTATTTGCTATTTACGTCAGAGTGCACACACTGGCTACCACAATTTAGTGACTTTACCTCTTTTAATTATTATATATATATCATTGAAGCAGTGGGTCTCCGGAGCTGAACCGTGTTCATTTCAGCTCTGGGGACCCCCTGCTTTCAGAAATAATTTCCTCCGTAGGGGGTGCCGGCAGCCACACTGCTCAGCTACCAGGGATCACACAATGGCTGCTGTTCAGAGCACCCACGCTCTGTGGGCCAATAGGAAGCCTTGATGTCAGCAGTGCGACTTCCTATTGGCCCATGTGACGCGGGAGCTTTAAACTTTAAATCCAAGCCAGCTCAGCTGGAGTGTCTACTGGCACCTACTACGGAGGTTTGTATCTCCGGAAGCAGAAGGTCCCCGGAGTTGAAATTAATGGGGTTCAGCTCTCGAGACCCCTTGCTTCAATCCTTTGCAAACAAAAAAATAATGGCTTGGATTGCTCCTTTAAAGCAGGTATTTATCAAAGTCAAATCCAGTTCCATGTGTTGTCAAAGTCTGCCAGGTCTAGAACTTGAGTCACACTGTTGCAAAGAAACAGTACACTATGTATTTATTGAAAGCTATTCTTTACCTCGGAGTCACTTGGTGCTGTTTTTTGCAGCATGTTTTCAGAAGAGAAAGATTTAGAAATTAGTAAATGACCAAAACCTGATCTGCTTCCGAATGGGGACGTTTCTATCCTGGAAAGGGCAGGGAAGGACTTTCTCCTCTCAATGAGATGCCCTGATCTGTATCTCGCCATTATTGGTTGAGTGGTTGAGGACTTGTTCTGGCTTTAGAGGGAGGGAAACAACAACATCAAAAGATCTTAACCCCTTTATTTATACTATGGGTATCTTCTCTCTCTCATTTGTTAGTTGCCATCGCATTACTCAAGATGATGGCATCTGAGCTAATTTTAGCTTCGCCAGCTTATTCTGAACTAAGATGTTCTAATGAATTAAATGAGGGAATCTCTAGGTTTAGGTTGCAAAACATATCACCATATTTCTCAAAGGATAACACTGAGATGAAGCAATGGCATGTATTATTGTATCAACAGAAAAATCCTTGTGCATTCAGTTGGATGTTTTCCTTCAATAAATGGTTTTGTAGTAATTGGCTTTAAAAATGACCCTGAATACTCCGTGATGTAGGAATCATACTCCTCTTCATTCTTGTAGTAAGGTACTTTTTCTATATACCTGATTAGTCTTGGAGAGTTTGTAAATCCTCCCTAGGAACAAGATAATCCTACGTGGTTTAGTTGGATGGGCATGCTGGGTGTGTGAGATCTTATCTGAAGGTCACTAGACTATAGACAGGGGTAATCACAGTGAGAGAGGAAATCTCCCCTTGTATGTAACTTGTCAGAAAGCCAATGAGATTGGGAGAATTGTAAGCATGTTTTTCATTCAACAGCGTAAGGAAAGAGGTGACCTTACCGCTGTGTTACCTTGAACCATTTGACTATTACAGCTCAACCCCCTTATAACGCTGTGCTTGGGGTCCAAAGAGTCACATCGCGCTGTAAGCGGATCGCGTTAGGAATAATGTACAATTGTATGCATTGTACAATCAAGTATTAAAGATACCAATAATCGTGTTGTAAAGTATTCAAAAATACAAAAATTGGGAGCCACGCTTGCATCGCGTTATAAGCGGATTCGCGTTGTAATGGATCGCGTTATAACGGGGCTGAGCTGCATATAGGAGCAGCACCAGTACTATCATTTGAAAACATATAAAAGTGTATTTTGTGTCTCACTCATCTCCTGTTTTTTAAACTGTGACCAGAAACTTTAGCAACAAATGTTACTAAGTTTGGGTAATTTATGAACAGGGCCATGATAGACAGTTATTGTGCAGCGAGCACGTCAGCTGTCTTACTAGTAAGAGGTTTATTAGCTGTATGCTTTTCATCTCTTCTGATTCAAGGTGTCAGAAGGGCCGACTAGTTTGAGTGCCCTATCTAGTAATTTAGTGTTAGCTTTATATCACTGTTACAGATGTGTGTTAGTTTAAATGTTTTCCATATATTGATGTGTACTGATAAGGAGACAAAGGAAGCAGCAGTACAAGGACATCAATCTTATCTTGTAAAAGGGCCAGAATCATTAGTGCCAAAATGGGGGTCTACTTGGGATATAGAATTTCCTCATAGATTCTAAATACAGTCCATTGACTGAACATGGGAGACGCAGACAAATCATGTTTATTACATTGTTGTAAAACATACAATTTACATTAGTTTCAGTCTCATGGTTAATTTCTAATAACTGTGACTTCATTGAGGTGTACACCATGGAGGTATCATTTAATGACCTGCAGGATTCAGTTTATCTATAAATGATTGCCTGCATCTCGTACATGTTACCAACAGGTGGTGTAGAATCCAACTTTTTCCCACTAATCATCCTGTGATCATGGTTCAAATTGTTTTCCAATCATTTTAGGAAATGGTAGGAGTTTCGCCGCCACCCAATGAAATTCCGATGTGTTGTGGCCTCCAGCTATTGTGATGTCCTGCACCCCCTTAACCCAACAATATGGTAGGGTTAGAAATATTCCAAGTAAAAGTCAGGCCTAATAGGGGCAATGCTTCTAAGTTCTGTGAGGCACATAGTTGGGTAAAAAAACAAAACAACTTAATAGACAGCCAAGCTTTTCACCGGAAGTTTTTTTTTTTTTTTTTTTAGGAATTATTGAAGATTTTAAAATGGTAAGAAAATGAGTTGGGGATATTTGACTTGCCTACCATTGGCAGATATAGTATAATAGTCCAGAAACCCTTCAATAATGTTCAGAGAAATGTATCACCCAAGTATAAAAAGAGCCATCCATATGAATTGCACTATGATCATATTACTGTACAAATTCAGGAAGATATGTGTTAAAAAAAAAGAGATCAGCAACTACTTTGTTAACGCATATTCCATAACCATTCCTTACTAGACTGGATTCTATCCTCTAGCCCCAGAAGAATCCAGTCCTCTGGCATCCTACCGGACATTTTCAGTGACCATGCAATAGTGTACTGTGTAAGGAAAATCAGTTCTCCTCACTAGAACATTAAGGAACTTTAACTCACAACAGTTTCTGGCTGACCTTACCAACAGCCCTTGGTAAATAATTGACATAATTCCCGACCCCGATTCTGCTCTCGACTATTTCCAATCCGAGTTCTTAAGACTCTGTGATACCCATGCTCCACTACGCAGACTAAGAGTATGGGGCGTCCACCTTCCATGGGTTACAACTGACCTTACAGCACTCTACCATCTTAGGGATGCCTTGTGGAAAAGGCTACAAGGTAACTGGCACTACTAAGGATCTTAATAACTACAGATGCCTATACAGACACATTTGTAATAACCAAGGATACAAAAAGGCCTTACTGAACTGCACTCAGAGTCCAAAATGGATGGATAATGTATAGGTAGGAATCTAAATATCCCCAAGTATGGCTGAACATGTATAGTCAAGTACACAAATCCAAAATACAGGTAGCAAAGCAGAGCTAACGGCGTGTAAATATACCTACCTATACATAATCCATCCATTTTGGACGCTGAGTGCAGTTCAGTAGCGCCTTTTTGTAACCTCCATTACTACAAATGTGTCTGTATATGTCTATTTGCCCTTTGCACTGGGTCTTTTTATATATGTGCCTTTAGGGTGAGCGGTGGGTTACCACGTAGCAGTAATAACTGCAGATGCTGGCACATGTGCACAAGGCAAACAAGGCACGCAAAAACACAATATTACTCTGAGAATCTTCATCAGAATAAATCAAACCCAGCTAACCTCTGGAAGGTTATCAACAACATATTCCAGCCTTCTAGCTATCAACAACCATGTAATATCAATAAGGAAGATATTACCCTGGAAAATCCCACTGACATTGCTAATGCATTCAATGAATACTTTGTGGGTTGTGCTACTAATTTATTAGCGAAATGCAACCCAAACCATAAACATGAGTCTCATTCTGTGAGTACCCCAATAGCCCCACCCTCTCCCAACACTACCCACAGTTTTCAATTTTTCCCAGTAGCTGAAGAGGAGATTACACAAGCGCACCTCAAATTAAAACTAAGCAGCCAATGTGGACCTGACCTACTGCAGTCTAAGTTCCTACGACTTGGTGCCCCAGCCATTGCCAAACCGCTTGCTTCCCTAATCAACTGTATCTTGTCTTCAGGCCATATCCCTAAGACCTGGAAAACTGCCAGAGTTGTCCCAATCTTCAAAAGTGGGGACAAAAACACTGTCTCAAACTACAGACCAATCTCTCTTCTCCCAAAACTATCCAAAGTCATGGAAAAATGTGTTCACTCCCAATTAAGCGATTACTATACCAAGACAAATTTCCCTAGCCAATTCCAATCTGGCCTTCGCCCCAAACACTCCACGGTAACCACCCTCCTAAAAGTTTGCAATGTGATCCAGTGTGGAGTGGAACTGGGACAACTCACTGGTGCAATATTCCTAGATTTTGCAAAGGATTTTGATACTGTTGATCACGTTATCTTGCTAAACAAACTCCAGTGCTCTGGAATAGGGAAGCATGCTTTAAACTGGTTTAATTCCTAACTAGCAGGTAGATCCCAATATGTGTCTATCTCGGGCACTAACTTCAACCCCTTGGATATCACCTGCAGTCTACCGCAAGGCTCTGTTCTGGGGCCCCTACTCTTCTTGGTGTTCAATAATGATCTTCCTACAATCTGACTTTTTGAGACTTGAAATTTGGATTTCCCCAAACAAACTGTTTCTAAACACTGACAAGACTGTAACAATGGTATTTGGGACCAAAGCTAAATTTCTAAAGCTTCTAATGAAGGAGCTACAGATCAGAATCAACTTGAATACTATCCTAGCCCCTGTTACTAGTTTCAAATATTTGGCCATATGGTTTGACTCCCATTTAACATTTGAGTTGCACATTGATACCCTGAAATCCAAAACCTATGCCAAACTAGGTGTACTATATAGGAACAAATCCTCCCTAAGTTTGCTGGTCAGAAAGCGCATTGCACAGCAGATGCTAATGCCAATTATAGACTATGGGGACATAGTATATGGCTCGGAACCGCAAACTCACCTTGGCAAACTTGATACCCTCTACAACTCAATATGCCGCTTTGTCCTCCATTGCAACTACAACACACATCACTGCAAAATGCTCAAAGAACTAGATTGGTCATCACTTGACTCTAGGCGTAAAGTTCATCTTTCCTATCTTGCCTTCAAATACTTTCTGGGCAAGCTAGCCGCCTATCTGAACAAGCTCCTCACCCCTACCACATGCAGACCTTATCATCTGAGATCTGACTCTAAAAGACTGTTCATGGTCCCAAGGTTCAACAAAGAATCCAGCCGCTCCTCCTTCTCTTACCGTGCACCATAAAACTGGAACAGTCTACCGGAGACTCTCACTTCCACCACCAGTCTAAGTTCTTTCAAAACTAAAGCTGTCTCACATTGTAATCTGGTCTGTAACTGTTATGTACGCCTATAATAGATATTATCTCTAACTGTGCATACAATGTCTTGTATATAATGTACTGTATAACCCATTTAACTATGTATTTGTAACCATGTATTTGTCATTTTAACTCTGTGCCCAGGACATACTTGAAAACGAGAGGTAACTCTCAATGTATTACTTCCTGGTAAAATATTTGATAAATAAATAACATATATCAGCGAGTCCAGGATGTTTGCTGCGTCTCTACTGGCAGATCCCAATGATAAATAACGTAACAGTATGCATATGATGTCATTGTCTTCTTTAGACGGGCAGACTTACAAGCATCATTTGATATGTGTGTTAACGATCTTTACTATGGATCTTCACCATGAATGTTAATTCAATGGGGGGAAAAGGTGACTTGGACTTGTTCTAGGACAAAATCTACTTTAGATTGAAAATTTACCCATTACAAATGTACTTCTATCTCACAACAAATATCAATGAGGCAAATCAGATTGAGAAATCTTATTAACTACATATTATAGCACACTAGCTGAGAGACCCGGCGTTGCCCGGGATGTAATGTTCCCGTTCCTCTCTCTCCTCCCCCCTCTCTCTGTTTGTCCCCCATTCACATCAATCCAGTCCCCCCCCTCCCTCCCTCCTTTACAGCTTCATGTAGCGTGTGTGCGTCAGTCACTGTGTGTTTGCTCGCGCGTCAGTGAGTCTGAGGCAGAAACACAAACACACACAGACTGACGCACACACAGTCAGTGTGTGCCTCAGTCAGTGTGTGCGTGCGTCAGTCAGGCTTTGTGTGCGCGTCAGTCAGTGTGTGCGTGCGTGCGGCAGTCAGTCAGTGTGTGCGCGCGGGGCGTCAAAGGCAGGGGGGGGCGTCAAAGGCAGGGGGGCGTCAAAGGGAGGGGGGGGGCGTCAAAGGTAGGGGGGGGCGTCAAAGGGAGGGGGGGGCGTCAAAGGGAGGGGGGGGCGTCAAAGGGAGGGGGGGGGGCGTCAAAGGGAGGGGGGGGCGTCAAAGGGAGGGGGGGGGCGTCAAAGGGAGGGGGGGGCGTCAAAGTGAGGGGGGGGGCGTCAAAGGGAGGGGGGGGGGCGTCAAAGGGAGGGGGGGGCGTCAAAGGGAGGGGGGGGGCGTCAAAGGGAGGGGGGGGCGTCAAAGGGAGGGGGGGGGGCGTCAAAGGGAGGGGGGGGGCGTCAAAGGGAGGGGGGGGCGTCAAAGTGAGGGGGGGGGCGTCAAAGGGAGGGGGGGGGGCGTCAAAGGGAGGGGGGGGCGTCAAAGGGAGGGGGGGGGCGTCAAAGGGAGGGGGGGGCGTCAAAGGGAGGGGGGGGGGCGTCAAAGGGAGGGGGGGGGGCGTCAAAGGGAGGGGGGGGGGCGTCAAAGGGAGGGGGGGGGGCGTCAAAGGGAGGGGGGGGGGGCGTCAAAGGGAGGGGGGGGGGGCGTCAAAGGGAGGGGGGGGGGGCGTCAAAGGGAGGGGGGGGGGGGCGTCAAAGGGAGGGGGGGGGGCGTCAAAGGGAGGGGGGGGGGCGTCAAAGGGAGGGGGGGGGCGTCAAAGGGAGGGGGGGGGGGCGTCAAAGGGAGGGGGGGGGGGCGTCAAAGGGAGGGGGGGGGGCGTCAAAGGGAGGGGGGGGGGCGTCAAAGGGAGGGGGGGGGCGTCAAAGGGAGGGGGGGGGCGTCAAAGGGAGGGGGGGGGCGTCAAAGGGAGGGGGGGGCGTCAAAGGGAGGGGGGGGGGGCGTCAAAGGGAGGGGGGGGGCGTCAAAGGGAGGGGGGGGGCGTCAAAGGGAGGGGGGGGCGTCAAAGGGAGGGGGGGGCGTCAAAGGGAGGGGGGGGGCGTCAAAGGGAGGGGGGGGCGTCAAAGGGAGGGGGGGGGCGTCAAAGGGAGGGGGGGGGCGTCAAAGGGAGGGGGGGGCGTCAAAGGGAGGGGGGGGCGTCAAAGGGAGGGGGGGGCGTCAAAGGGAGGGGGGGGGGCGTCAAAGGGAGGGGGGGGGCGTCAAAGGGAGGGGGGGGCGTCAAAGGGAGGGGGGGGGCGTCAAAGGGAGGGGGGGGGCGTCAAAGGGAGGGGGGGGGGCGTCAAAGGGAGGGGGGGGGGCGTCAAAGGGAGGGGGGGGGCGTCAAAGGGAGGGGGGGGCGTCAAAGGGAGGGGGGGGGGTCAAAGGGAGGGGGGGGCTCAAAGGGAGGGGGGGGGGCGTCAAAGGGAGGGGGGGGGCGTCAAAGGGAGGGGGGGGGCGTCAAAGGGAGGGGGGGGGGCGTCAAAGGGAGGGGGGGGGGCGTCAAAGGGAGGGGGGGGGCGTCAAAGGGAGGGGGGGGGGCGTCAAAGGGAGGGGGGGGCGTCAAAAGGAGGGGGGGGGGCGTCAAAGGGAGGGGGGGGGGGCGTCAAAGGGAGGGGGGGGCGTCAAAGGGAGGGGGGGGCGTCAAAGGGAGGGGGGGGGCGCCTCAAAGGCATGGATTCCTCCCCCTGCATTTCCTGCAGTGGACAGGAGGGGGGGGGCAGTGGACAGGAGGGGGGGGGGGCAGTGGACAGGAGGGGGGGGGGGCAGTGGACAGGAGGGGGGGGGCAGTGGACAGGAGGGGGGGGGGCAGTGGACAGGAGGGGGGGGGCAGTGGACAGGAGGGGGGGCAGTGGACAGGAGGGGGGGGCAGTGGACAGGAGGGGGGGGCAGTGGACAGGAGGGGGGGGCAGTGGACAGGAGGGGGGGGCAGTGGACAGGAGGGGGGGGCAGTGGACAGGAGGGAGGGGGCAGTGGACAGGAGGGAGGGGGCAGTGGACAGGAGGGGGGGGGCAGTGGACAGGAGGGGGGGGGCAGTGGACAGGAGGGGGGGGGGCAGTGGACAGGAGGGGGGGGGGGCAGTGGACAGGAGGGGGGGGGCAGTGGACAGGAGGGGGGGGGCAGTGGACAGGAGGGGGGGGGCAGTGGACAGGAGGGGGGGGGCAGTGGACAGGAGGGGGGGGGCAGTGGACAGGAGGGGGGGGCAGTGGACAGGAGGGGGGGGCAGTGGACAGGAGGGGGGGGCAGTGGACAGGAGGGGGGGCAGTGGACAGGAGGGGGGGGCAGTGGACAGGAGGGGGGGGGCAGTGGACAGGAGGGGGGGGGGCAGTGGACAGGAGGGGGGGGGCAGTGGACAGGAGGGGGGGGGCAGTGGACAGGAGGGGGGGGGCAGTGGACAGGAGGGGGGGGGCAGTGGACAGGAGGGGGGGGGGCAGTGGACAGGAGGGGGGGGCAGTGGACAGGAGGGGGGGGCAGTGGACAGGAGGGGGGGGCAGTGGACAGGAGGGGGGGGCAGTGGACAGGAGGGGGGGGGCAGTGGACAGGAGGGGGGGGGCAGTGGACAGGAGGGGGGGGGCAGTGGACAGGAGGGGGGGGGCAGTGGACAGGAGGGGGGGGGCAGTGGACAGGAGGGGGGGGGCAGTGGACAGGAGGGGGGGGCAGTGGACAGGAGGGGGGGGCAGTGGACAGGAGGGGGGGCAGTGGACAGGAGGGGGGGGGCAGTGGACAGGAGGGGGGGGGCAGTGGACAGGAGGGGGGGGGCAGTGGACAGGAGGGGGGGGGCAGTGGACAGGAGGGGGGGGCAGTGGACAGGAGGGGGGGGCAGTGGACAGGAGGGGGGGGCAGTGGACAGGAGGGGGGGCAGTGGACAGGAGGGGGGGGGCAGTGGACAGGAGGGGGGGGGCAGTGGACAGGAGGGGGGACAGGAGGGGGGACGCAGTGGACAGGAGGGGGGACGCAGTGGACAGGAGGGGGGGGCAGTGGATAGGAGGGGGGGGCAGTGGACAGTGACACACACACACACACACACACACACACACACACACCTCAGTTGATGCGCCCTTTCTCAGTTCCGTTTGGCGCCGGAGGTGGGGAGCGACACCTACCAGTACTTCCGGGCGCCGCCACCGTCTGACTCGGCGCCGCGAGGGAGGAAGGGGGTCCGCCATCTTACGCGCCGCGTGGCAGCTGCGGGAAGCGAGGTGATTTGGAGCGGGGAGGGGGGAGAGGTGATTTGGAGCGGGGAGAGGTGATTTGGAGCGGGGAGAGGTGATTTGGAGCGGGGAGAGGTGATTTGGAGCGGTGAGGGGGGAGAGGTGATGCCGCTGGGGAGGGGGAAGAGGTGATGCCGTTGGGGAGGGGGAAGAGGTGATGCCGCTGGGGAGGGGGAAGAGGTGATGCCGCTGGGGAGGGGGAAGAGGTGATGCCGCTGGGGAGGGGGAAGAGGTGATGCCGCTGGGGAGGGGGAAGAGGTGATGCCGCTGGGGAGGGGGAAGAGGTGATGCCGCTGGGGAGGGGGAAGAGGTGATGCCGCTGGGGAGGGGGAAGAGGTGATGCCGCTGGGGAGGGGGAAGAGGTGATGCCGCTGGGGAGGGGGAAGAGGTGATGCCGCTGGGGAGGGGGAAGAGGTGATGCCGCTGGGGAGGGGGAAAAGGTGATTTGGAGAGGGGAGAGAGGGGGGGGGGTGGTGTGTGTGTGTGTGTGTGTGTGTGTGTGTGTGTGTGTGTGTGTGTGTGTGTGTGTGTGTGTGTGTGTGTGTGTGTGTGTGTGTGTGTGTGTGTTATTTATTTTTTTGGACCTTTGGCCCGTCACTCCGCCTCAGGCCAATGAGAGGTGTGGGGGGCGGGCCAAGGGGGTGGTGTGAGTGTGTGAGGCCAATGAGAGGTGTGCGGGGGCGGGCGGGCCAAGGGACCAATGAGATTGCCGCTAGGGACACCGGACATCCAGCAGGCAGGCATGCATGCATGCATGCAGGCAAACATACAGTGCTTTCACTAATATAGTATAAGATGGGAGAAGGAGTGGCTGTGAGTAATGACACTAACAGACACTGAGATTGCTGCAGGGGAGCCTGGTTCAATTCCCGGCGTCGGCTCCTTGTGACCTTGGGCAAGTCACTTTATCTCCCTGTGCCTCAGGCACCAAAAACATAGATTGTAAGCTCTACGGGGCAGGGACTTGTGCCTGCAAAAATGTCTATGTAAAGCGCTATGTAAAACTAGCAGCGCTATACAAGCACATGCTATTATTATTATCCAGCCATGTGTGACTTTTAACTTCTTAGCATAGTCTTGTTGTTGTTTGTGTTGTATTGTTTCCCTGGTGTATGTTTATTCTTTTTCCTTTCTAATTTCTAATTTTTCCCTCTTCCCCTCTTTGAGATTTATGCAAAAATTGTATGCATATGTCTATTTTTTGTAACTACATAACAATTTTTTTTGCATGTTTTTTTTTTAATTCTTTTTTTGTAATACATTTTGCTCAGTTGTTGATAATTGAGAGTGTGCCCCTCTATGTGGATATCTTTTGTGACCCATTTTTCTTCTTTGCTTTCATGCATATTTGGTTAATAAATATAATCTGATGAGAACCTCATGAACCAAATAAATAGGGAAAAAAAACGAAGAAGAGTTTAAGAGCTTTTGGAAGAAACAACATGATCTGTAAGTGTAACCTTTAACCATTGATAATGAGAAACGGGTGAGGCCGGGACAACGTCCCAATTGGTGACACTGAAAGACTGAGTATTGTATTGTATGTCTTTATTTATATAGCGCCAAAGTGTACTCAGTGCTTCACAAAGAATACAGCACAGGGAATTAAAATACATTAAGCGCAACAAAATCAGACAATAGGAAAGGAAATCCCTGTCCCGAAGAGCTTACAATCTAAGTAAATTAGTATTTATTATTAAAAAACAATCTCAATCCATATTGTGTACCAGCTACTTTACAAAGGACTTTGAATCCACAAAAATCTGAGCCCCTTCAGTTTACATCTGCGTTGCCCCAAAGGCGGACAGCCTTTGGCGCAGCTAAAGGGTGTGAGCTGTTTGCTGATGTTAAAGCTTCTCTATTTCAATCTGAAACTCGCCAGCCTTTTTATTCCCTGTACCCAATTTTCCAACTCTATCTGTCTGTCTATGAATTGACTGTATAACCCTGTTCATTTAGTGTAGTGCAGACGAGTATTCTAAAACAAATCTGGGGCAATCACCAACAAGACCCAGGTACATGCTGGGTACATGCTGCAACATTTCAGTGACATTTCTGCAGACAGACTAATGGCCCATCGGATTAACACAGCGAGGGTCCCTGGCAGTCCCAATCAAACTGAATGGGACTGCCAGGGATCCCTGCTGTGTTAATCCGATGGGCCATTAGTCTCTGCAGAAATGTCACTGAAATGTTTGCAGCATGTACCCAGATCTTGTTGGTGATAGCTCCAGATTTTCCAAGGCAAGTTTAAGGTAAGTTTTAGAATACTGATCGGTGCACCTGTAATATAACCATGTATTGCTATAACTCTGTGCCCAGGACATACTTGAAAACGAGAAAACTCTCTCTATGTATTACTTCCTGGTAAAACAGTTTATAAAAAATACTAAAAAAAAGTCACAATAATCCCCTCATCTTTATCTGATAGTGGCCTATGTAATAGCTAAATATTGGTTGACAGTTCCTTGTTTTTTTTTCATAACCCTAAATTAAAAAATTACGGATTATTCCCATATTGCTACGTGACTGGCAACTTTGAAATGACAACCTTTTATGCGTTTCACATGTTTTTCTGCTACTAAAATGTCATTTCTGAGATTGGACTATGGACTTCCTAAGCACATCAGACATCAAAATCATTTTCCCGGGATAAAAGAGGAAAGTGCTGATTTTGTGGCGAAGGCCAGAACCAGCATCAAAGTAAAACCTAAATGATAACCAGAGCGGGGAAATAAAATACAGACATTGCATGGGATGATTAAGCTGTCCATCTGGTCAAATCAGTTACCACCATAGTTTATGAAAAGGCTTAACTTTGTGTTTTCATATGTTATTCTAAATGCTAAAGGATCATTGATTTCTATAACTTAGCGGCAGGCTTTGAAATCATAATGTTCTTGAAACAAATTGGATTAAAAATATATATATATATATATATATCTTTTCTTGGTAATGTTTACTGATCCATGTACACAAAAAAATAGGTTTTGTAGTGAAGAAAGGTGCCAGAGGCCTAGGCAATAAATAATAATAATTATAAATTGAATATGTTAAATACAGTAAATAATTTAGCTTTAAATACAGAAATGTGGCAGAAAAAATACATTAGCTACTACGAGAAAGAATCAGATGTACCAAAGAAGACAATCTTATTACTGATAATCCCAGGGCTTTTATGCACTAGTACAACACTCGTTTTGCTCCAGGTGCCATGATCGGTAGCCCTATTGGTTTAGAGTGTGTGGGTATATGTATCTTTATTTATATTCAGTAGCGCCATCCAGGTACATAGCGCTCTACAGCCTCCTTGTTGCCGCTGCCTCCTCCTCCTTCTGACTGTCGCACGGTGTCTCGTTGCTATGGTAACACAACGTAATTTGACGCGGCGGTGACGTCACGTTGCCATGCAACAAAGCAACATGTGACGTTTGCAGCGTCATTTGGCGGTTCAGAATAAGTCGGGCAGCAGGTAAGGAGGCGGCCGCAGCAGCTAATTGAGTTCCCATCAAGCCCGAGAGCGCGGCAAAAGTATATGGGGGCGGACATTTTTGCCACCCCCAAATTTTGCCGCCCTAGGCCCGGGCCTAATGGGGAATTCGCCACTGCACGTGACGTAATATTATAACACATAGTGGGAATACGTGCTTCAGACATAAAACAATAGGAAATTAAGTCCCTGCCCCGAAGAGCTTACAATCTAAGTGGTAAGTGGGGAGAACTGAAGTCTGTCTGGAGAGGCAGAAGGAGAGTGTTCTTGTAAGTGCGTCTGCAAGGGGCCAAAGTCAGTGCATCTGGGATTAATAGTATCAGCCACGGAGCTACCCATATGCTTAGTTGAAGAGGTGGGTTTTAAGAAGGGTCTTAAAGGTGAAAAGAGAGGGTGCCAGTCCGATATTGAGGGGAAGGGCACTGCAGAGGTGTGGGGCAGTGGGAGCAGCAGGAGAAGCTACACCTCTGCATAAGTTGCAAGTGAGACATAAATGGGAATGAACCTTTAATATTTTCATCATACTACATTAAATGTTGCAGGCTCCTTCGACACGAAAGGGTTACAACAAATGTTTTACAGTACAGGAGTAGCAAACCTGGCTGTTTTTGACCGTGGGGCAAGCCGCGCGACTGTGATGGCAACTGCCCTGGTGCCAGAGCATTATCACTGCGGAGGGTCCGATCTGGAAGCGTAGACCCCTGCAGAGAGACGTTGCGGCGGCACTCTGTCCGGAGTTGCGGCTTTAAGCTATTTGAGCCGCGGCTCGGGTGACAGTAAGACTTGCTATATGTGTATAGTGAATGGGTTAAACTGCTATTTCTCTATTTAGGGGGCGTCACTTTATTGCAATACATTTGCATTCTACTTAAAGTCTTTATTCCCCCTTTAATATGTGTATTCATACAATCCACACAATGATAAGTAATTGGCTAAGTTGCATATCGATCCGTTCTCCTGTGATCGATTGAAGATTCGGCTCAGGGGTTCACTAAATGTCTGTCAGTGCAGCAGAAGAGGACCAAAGATGCCAAGTTCTGTGGGGAAGGTCGTGTCACCAGGCAGTCACTAGATACAATTAGTGCACTGCTAGAGAGAGGGCAGGGCTCAAAAAGGGGATGTGTCAGAGCCTGTTTCAGAAGAGGAAGGGGATGTGACTTTGTACATGGTTGCTACAGAAACAAAAAAGTATTGTTACCTTATAATACATAAAAAATGTCATTCATAGTTGTTGTTTTTTTTTAAATGCTGCAATTATTTTCTCATAGTACAGAAATGATTTATTGAAAAACACACATGTAGGATATTGCTTGGTCTGCAGCTTTAAAAAAGAAAATACCATTTATACTCAGCTAAACGTGCAATAGAAAATGTCAAATCAGTCATTTCTTTTCATCGTTTCTCTGTTGCTTACAAAGTGCAGTACTTGTGTCATTCAGATTCATTTTAATGCAAGAAAGGGCATTCTTTTCAAAGTATAGATGATTAACATGGATATTGATTTGATGATCAATAGGAGCCATAGTATTTAATTATTGAAAATCCTTCTTTAAAGAAAAGATCAAGGGACCGGAGAGCTAGTTACTAAGCTTCAAATTTAATGTGACTCGCTGGGGAACTCGGTAATTGAAAATCATATTAATCTCTCAAATTAAATTAATGTCGGCTCCTAAGGAGTACGGAACACATTCGTATTCCGGGCACCGAAGGGGTTATGTCACCAAAATCCATAACCATTATTATCAGTCAAATCCCCTTTAAATACTTATTTAACTTTCCATTTAAATTCAGATGTGTACTTGGTCGCCATCTGGCTTCTCGGAAATCCAACAATTTTCACGTAAAGTAACGATAACATAAACCAAGTGAATTTATAATAGCCACTTTTTTACATTTTGCAGTGAGGGATCATTAATGAGTTAAAAAAATAAATGAAGACGCCAACACACAATATTTTTCAGATAAGATTTTTGTATCCATAGCGCTGATGGTGTACATAGCGCTGTATATAGAAATGTAGAGGGACAATGAATTCTGCCCTAGAGAGCTTATCATTCTGCATAGGGAGAGAATGCCCAACATTTGCTAAGAATGGCCATTCCATAAGCCTCCTCCCATCTCATCAAACTGAAAGGGTTGTAAGGTGTCACATTGTTATAGATTAACGTAGTAGATGAGGTTGAATAATGATGTCCATAGCGTTGAACTTGTTCCGGAGGGTATGTTATGGCAGGGGTGCCCAACTCCAGTCCTCCAGACCCCCTCCCCCACCCCCAAAAAAAGGTTAGATGTTAAAGATATAACCCAGCATCAGCACAGGTGGCTCAATCAATGGGGAAGAACCCTGTCTTATGGAATAGCTCCGCTTAGTACACCTAGCCCAAAATAACTTACCTATGGTCACAAGGACATCAGACAGATTCAACCCGGGTTCACGCGCTTCGAAGCCAGACCTCTTACCACCAGGCTACTCCTTCGTCTTACGGAAACCGTGTGCAAATGACCAAACCTATCAGTGGTTGGAGTTCCCCGCGTGGAGAGTTGAAAAGTACTGCTTTGGCGTCCAAGTCATTTGCTAGTTATTATATAGCAGTGTTTTAATGCAATGTTGTTTGTAAAACTAAGGGAACATCTCCGACATCAAGGCCTGGTTCTGGTTTTGCTCCACTTTAAGAGCAGGGAGTCTTTAGTAGATCGAGCTCATTTGTTTTGTCAATAGGACAACTGCAAAAGTGGCCAAAGACAATAAAATGTCCTAAATTAGATGTTCCATACAAAGTATTTGAATTAATTTTGCAGGATTATCCACTTATTGTAATCATTTTGTATCTTCGACTCTGTACAGCATAAGTAGTGCCTTCCTGCTGTTATACAAATGCTCATGGCATATTTTTCATTGAGAGCCAATTAGATAAGTATTTTGTAGTGTATTCAAGAAGGAAAAAGACAAGCCATTTACCCTTCCTCTAAACACATGCCTTCCACTCTCTCCCCCCGACTCCTGCCATTATTTCCCTTTAAAATGAATGCGTGTAAGCAGAGAGCAGCAGTTTCAAAACAGGAAACAAATTACCTAGCTGTTTTGAAAATGACCAACTGCTGGCTGCTGTCATTATCTGATGGCAGATACTAACGATTTTACGCAAATACAATTAAAGCATTCAATCAGTTTAAAGGAAACCACATCAGAGGGCTGAGAGAACTGCTGTGGTTAACCAGAGGCTGAAAACAAAAGAATCGCTAAAGTAAAAGTTCAGGAAGTCTATGGCACATTTTAATATTATTTATATATATATATATATATATATATATGTATGTATGTGTGTGTGTGTGTGTGTATATATATGTGTATATACAGGCATACCCCGCATTAACGTACGCAATGGGACCGGAGCATGTATGTAAAGCAAAAATGTACTTAAAGTGAAGCACTACCTTTTCCCCACTTATCGAAGCATGTACTGTACTGCAATCGTTATATACGTGCTTAACTGATGTAAATAACGCATTTGTAACAGGATCTATAGTCTCCCCGCTTGCGCACAGCTTCGGTACAGGTATTGCTGTTCAGGACGTGATGACAGGCGCATGTGCGAGCTGCCGTTTGCCTATTGGGCGATATGTACTTACTCGCGAGTGTACTTAAAGTGAGTGTCCTTAAAGCGGGGTATGCCTGTATATATATATATATATATATATATATATATATATATATATATATATATATATATATATATATATATATGTGTGTGTGTACTGTATATATATGTGTGTATACATGTATGTATACATACATCGACATACATACACATTATTTAAGTTATGGTGACACATTGTGTGCTCATTTGCATGTCATTTCCCAGAATCCCTTGCTGCAGTGGAAGCACTGTATGCTGGGTGATAATGGTGAAAGGCAGGGTTGCAGACCTGTCTAAGACATATGAATGTGCTCACAAGTGATATTCTATATTGGATATATACATATATACATATATACAGCAGAGACTGCGACTATTCTAACACAAACCAGTGGCAATCGCCAAAAAGACCCAGGTACACCCAGGTACATTCTGAATACATGCCTTAAACTTGCCTTAAACTAGCCCCAGCATTTCTGCATTGATTAATGGCCCATCAGATTAACAGTGGGGGTCACTGGCAGTCCCTTTCAAACTGAATGGTACTGCCAGGGACCCCTGCTGTGTTAATCCTATGGGTCATTAGTCAATGCAGAAATGCCTTAAACTTGCCTTAAACTAGCCCAGCACATACCCAGCACATACCTAGAATAGTCGTGGTCTTGTGTGTATATATGTGTATATGTGTATATATATATATATATATGCAAATATAGCTGTATGCTCATCTGCATGTCTTAGGCAGGTCTGCAACCCCGCCTTTCCCCATTATCACCCAGCATACAGCACTTCCACTGCAGCAAGGGATTCTGGGAAATGACATGCAAATGAGCACACAGTGTCACTTTTTGCCTCAATAACCATTTTTAACATGGTTCCCTATAGGCTTAAGCTTGCTGCATGGTCATATATATATATATATATATATATATATATGTGTATATGTATATATATATATATATATATATATATATATGTGTGTGTAATATATATATATATATATATATATATATATATATATATATATATATATATACATACATACATACATACATATATACACTAATTCCACCTTTAAAAAGTCACTCAAATTGATTGGTCTGTAATTTCAACAGGTCATTCATTATATCAGAATTATTTGAGCTCTTTTGTTCAATAATCTAATTACACTAATTTTCATGAAGTGCTCTCAATCAGTTAATCCTTCAAACTGCTACTGTGAAGCCCAAAATATAAACAGTTTAATTGTATAAATTCTCACTGTTGCAGGCAGGACACATTTGTTTTTCTGAATTTAGAAATGCTTGTAGTTCTCTGACTATTCAATACAGCGGTAAACACTGTTTTCATTACCCTTAATAGACAGGAGGCAATGCAATTGAATGAATTCTACCGTTTCCAGCAGAATGTAATTGAATCTAAGTAACCACTTAATTAAGTGGAACTACTGCAAAATGCTACAGTACATGGAGTTTCTATCAAATTAATAGTGTATTGCTGGCATTTATGCTTATAGAGAAGATGGGGTCAAGTTGTTCAATGTGCTTTTAACTCCTTCTCTGAAGCAAACCAGCTCTTAGAATAGGACTCTATCTAACTGTTGGGAATAAATAGGGGTAACGCTCTGAAACAACACTCCGAAGCGGCTGTTTGGAACGTTTTTGGATGAAAATCCCCATGGATGACCCCCATTTGGCTGCTTTGGCATATGTACAGTAGAATTATCATTCCAAAAGTGCGGGGAAACAGCCTCAGGTGAGGAGAATCCGGCTTGTGCAGCCAACACAACACAGACAAACAATTTCTTCAAAGTGCTGGTCTCCTCAAAGACAGAGATACAAAGGAGAGCTCTACTCACAAGTTCATAATGTTCAATAAGTTCTTCATTTAATGTGACAGGCAAGAACAATGGAAAGACAACGTTTCAGGTTCCCTATGGACCTTTCATCAGGTGGAATTCAGTAGAATTATCCCCATAGTCTCCTGCAATATCTGGAATCTGTTCCCTCCCCACTCGTCCTACAAGGAAAAGCATCAGGAGAGCCTTCAACACAAGTAGTAATTCCCCCACTAATATCCAAAGAGGGTTTACGAAATCAGGAGTGGAGCTCAGAAAGTATATGGGACTCTAGTAAAAGGAAAAAAGGTTGGTGCAAATAGCGCTAAAAACTAAACAATGATTATTAAAGTGCAAAAAATTTAAAATACACTTATAACCTTATAATAATAAGGCAAGGCTGCCAGGTAATTACTGACCCAAAACACAGTCAGTAGGAACACAAGAAAAACAATACAAACCGGCACCTAAAATGTCCAAAAACAGTCCCTGTAAAGTCCAATTGGATTGAAGTGCAGTGATTAGCTTCAATTCTAGTACTTCTAGGGATGTAGATGAATCCACGGCCAGATGTCACGTGGTATATGAAATACAAGCAAAAAAAAAAAATCACAGTGCAACACTGCTACTCAGATAGACATACGTTACACACACAATACAAACAACAAATATGAGACAAAAACAAATATAGCAAGGCTGAATGAATAAAAGAGCTAATTTAATACAATAATAAAAAAAAATTATAAAATGGGAACAAAGGCAGGCAACTGGTCCGGTCGGTATAAAACCGGAATCCTACTCACAAGAACTTGGGAGTATATGCGCAACGGATGGCAGTCATTTGGTGGGTGTCTTGGCTTTTCCTCCAGCGGCGTCAGGTTGATGGAAGAACCACTCCGACGCTGTCTCTCACTTCCGGATCGGGTCTCCGTTTCCGGGGGAGGGTCTTGGAGGAACGCACCTCTTCCTTTTGCTGCAATACAATCGGCGCTGCCACGTTGTTTGCCTCTGCTCGTAGTATTAGATCCTGAACTAAAAACCCTACGCGTTTCGTGCGCATGCGCACTTCATCAGGGGAAGTGACTCTAGTGCCAATGTCTGCAGTCTTTATATACAAGAGGCTTTAAACTATTAAAAATGCATACTCAGAATTATTAACTTATTAAGTCATTGCCCACTCAAATAGTTTCTCAACTCTGCAAGGTCGATTGAGGAGAAGTTAATCTTCTCCTCTAGTTTATAAGTAAACTCCCTCTGGAGATCTTGCCTCAAAAGCTATGCCTTTGTTTTGTATCTTCCTTAATTATAGTAAGTAAAGCAGTATAAGAATTATCTTATGCAGCAAAGTTTTACAAACGATGAGGATCTCAGCTGCATTCAACATCTTCAGTGTCCATCAACCACAAATCAATTAGGTTCCGTCACCCTGTCTCAGCACCTGTCAAACTGTACAATTCACTAACAAGGGAAATAGAAAATAATTAGTGCAGTATGATTTGGGGTGCACGGCCTAATTACAGGACATCATGTAGATTTCCTGGTGTTTAGACTGTCAAAGTCAGCTGACAGATAAAATAAATATTTATTGTAGGAGGGGAAACATTTATTTCCTGCCCAAGCCTCAGAACAATCATACTTTTTTATACAATTGAAATGCAGGGCTAGTTCAGAGGCAAGAACGTAAGTGTCACACTTCCCTAAATTCACTGCAAACATTGTCTCTTCAATTGACACAATCCATTAAGCGCTACAAGACTTTCCTTACTGCAGAAAGGAAACGTGGAAAAAAGACAAAATAAACAAGCATGCAAAACCTGAATTCTTTTATTGTTACTGCAATTGGGAGACTCTTTCATTTAGAAACGATACTGAATGAACTATACAGGGGTCACTAATTAGAATGACTGAAGAAACCGCTTCCTGTTTAACAGCACCACGAATGGTTAATTTTTTTGGAAACCAATTGATGTTAATTACCACTCGAAAACACTCAGAATATTCAAAAGGAACAATTTATGCAGGCATAAATATTATGCATGTTTTCATTTGTCTAAACTAAATAAATACATCCTTTTAGTAAAAGGAGTTCACATGTGAGAAATGAAAACATTAGTCAAACAATGCTGTATTTTCTCTTGCATGTGATTGACTGTACAGTTTGAGGCTACATTTAAGATAACCATATTGTATATATCCCCTTGGGTCCCACACTGGTTATTTTTAAGTGGATGGTAACACACCATCCAGTCAGTCACTACTTAGGCTCAGAACATGATGACCATGTCACTAGACATCACAGGACAGTCAAATGATGCCACAGAACTGCCCCTATTGTCATATACAGTATATGTCATCAATTGCAACTCCTTTTTTCAGATGAGTCTGGTGGTTCTCAAATTGTGGTCCCCAAAGACTTTCAAAATGCATATCAGGCATCTCTCTCCTTCACTGGCTAACAAATAAGTCAAATATCAAATGTTCTGGATGTCCTATCAGGGCAAGAAGGAAGAAGTGAAAAAATAATGTAGTGTAGAATTTTGTACAAAATGTGCAAAGCATAAGATTAAGAACATATTGAGTGCCCCTAGGCAATAGGCAAAACCTGGAGGATCTTCTCTTGAACCCCTCAATGAATACACAAAAAACAAGACACAAATAGATGACAATGGTGTAATAGGTTTGCAATATATTGGAATGAAAAAGATGCTTAATTGCACTCGCAAGTTAACAAATGTGAAAAAGATCATCAGCAAGGTAGAGAAGAAAGTCCTGATGTATACGAGTGGCTTGGGAGCTGGTTCCCTGTCCATGCTGGTGCTCTGGCATCTTTCGTCACTTTCAGTCTCGTGCTTCAATTTGACTTGCGGTTTTGCCCTCCAGTCAGCTCTCCAACAATATAACCCTTACACGTTCCGCAGTTCATCACCTCTGCATCAGGAGATCCTTCAGCCTGAGCATAATCTAATTGCAAGAGGCAGATTTTTATATACTGTACATAGTCAGTATTTTTTTTTTTAATCAAAGTTATAATTCTATAATATATAGATTTATCAACTGATGTAAAGAGACACAACACTCGATCTTAGCCATATATACATATGAGCATGAACAGAGCCAAGTGTAAGGACAGTGGTTCTCCGAACAATTATTAACACTAAAGTGGTCCGCCATATGGAAATATTTAAGAAACCTTGGTCTAAACAATATGATTAGGGATGATGGTACGAACAGCTAAGTGAGAGTGTAATTTCATGTAGATAACAGCTTATAACATACTAGATGAAAAGTTGTTTTGGTGAAAGCATGTGGTCACATAACATGTTATGAACAATTTTAATGGTTGTTCCAATGAATCATAGATAATGGCCACGTTAAATCAGGAGAGTCACAATGAGTAGGTAGGCAGAACGCAAGGATGAAGGAGATGTTAAGAAAATTATGTTTGTCCCTTAAATGTCTGAAAAGAATGAACTCATTTAAATGACGAGTATTTTCTACAGAAATAGACATTCTAGAACAATAAGTCTTGCTGTAGAGACGTAGAAGTGTAGAAAATAATCCTTCTCTGAGGGGGCAATGCAAGCAGGGGACAGACATAGTTAGTCCCATCCTAGAGGGCTAAGATAGTGGAAATAAACCTCCAAAATAAGTTCTTAAAAATATATATATATTCAAATTAAAATAACCCAGAGTCTTAACTTTACAGTTGGCTGCAAGAAGTCAGTAAGTGAGCAGCCAGGAGGGCAGGAGTGTCAAGACAGGCAATACCACACTATAATGATGTATACCTGAGTTGTGACAGGGAGACCCCGATCCACCCAACACTATGAGGTCTCCGCCCAGGACCTAATAGGTTAACTAGTCACATGAACCATGACCAAGGCTAGTAACACAGATCCTGAACTACATCCGGCCACACTTGTATACTGTATTTGACTTCATGGGGTACATTGAAAAAATATGTTTAGTGCTGGAACAAAACCGGATTAGAAACTTGTGGAAACAACCCAGAAACCAGAATTTGAGTGCATCGATACTGGACCACGTACAGGTTTCAAGAATTGGAGTGCAACAGGACTGTGCCAGAAGATACAGGTTGCGGGAACTTAATGGACAATCCCAATGCCACTTCAGCTGCCCATCTGATCTCTTTAACCTCCTCCTATTATCTCTCCCAGTGGACCATCTCTCCTATTCACTACAATGCATTGACCTGGTTTACTCCCACTTCTGCTCTGTCTCTAACTCCTCTAAGACGCCCTTCCCTCTCTGATCATCACCTCCTAATTTTTAGCCTCACTCTACCTTCTCCATAACACATATAGAAACCTACATGCTCTTGACCCCCTCCAATTTCCTACATTATTACAACCTCTCCCATCTCTATTCTTTCCTACCCTGACCTACAGTAGCAACCTCTCTCTATGACAGTACACTCTCATTAGCCTTTGACAAGATGGCTCCTGCCACCACATATCGCCCCAAAGAATCCAAGCCAAAACTATGGCACACACTTTACCCCCGACTCACGCACTGCAGAACATTACTGGAGGAAATCCCGCTATAAAGCAGACTTCCTCCACTATAAATTCATACTGTTACCCTATAAGATTGCCCTTTCCCTTGCCAAGCAAATCTACTTTTCTTCACTCATACAGACTTTGTCCTCTACCCCTCAATGCCTATTTGCCACCTTTAACTTCCTTCTCTGCCCAGCTACAGCTGCACCCCCTTCTGTCCTCATGGCCTGAGACTTTCCCACCTTCTTCATAGACAAAATTTGGTTAATCAGTCATGATATCTCTTCATGTCAAGCTCCACACGCAACACCTACCTCCCCTTTCACACCTTAATCCACAATCAGCCCATTTTCCCCTGTGACAAGATGAGGTCTCTGCACTCCTCTCATCACCTCGCCCTTCAACCTTCTCCCCTGATCCTATTCTCTCACATCTCCTCCACTCCCTTTCTGGCAAACTAACCACCACCCTAACTCAGTCCTGCGTCACCAACTGTCCCTCTGCAATCTCCTCTTGGATATCCCACCATTACCTGAAGCTTAAAATGTCCAAAACAGAACTACTACTCTTTTCCCCTTCCACTGCCACCCCTACACCCAAACGCTCCCTCAATATCAATAATACCACAATCTAATAACACCTCAAGCCCGCTGTCTATGGTCATCTTTGACACTGATCTCTCCTTTATTCCTCACATATGGTAGTCAAGGACATTTGGTCGAGGCCGTTTCACCGTGACCAAATCTCCAACGGTGTTTCGCCGCAAGTGACCTCGCTACAGGGACACTCAGTTGCCAGCCACTTCACTGCAAAGGAAAGTGCCTAACCCTATCACTTACGCCAAAAAACCCTAAACCTAACCCCTAATATGAACAATAACCCCTACCCTAAAACCATTAACCCTTCCCTTAACCGCTAAGACCCCTAAAGTTAACCCCCTATCCTAATCACTAAAACCTCTTAAATGAACTCCCCACCCTAAAACGTACCTTCGCATAGAAGCATCTGGCAGCAGAACGGGGACTTGGTCGTGGCGAGACAGCAGCAACCAAATCTCCCATTCTGATATTCAGTCGGTTACAAAATCTTGCCGCCTCAACCTGCGAAATATTGCCAAACACGCCCCTTTCTCACACATGATGCAACGAAAATCCTAATTCACACATTCATCCTGTCCCGCCTTGACTACTGCAACCTTCTCCTATTTGGCATTCCACTTGTCTGCCTGTCCCAACTCCAATCCATCCATCATGTTGCTGCCACACTCACCTACCTCATCACTGCTCCACTATGCAAATCCCTACACTGGCTTCCCATGTCCTCTAGAATAACATTTAAGCCCCCCTTAACATCTCAGCCCTCCCCCCAAATATATCCCTAAATTCCCCTATATTCTGCCCACGACATCCGCCTTTCCTCCTGTTTTATTATCTCATCTCCCTCCCACCTACAAGATTTTCTCCCATGCTGCCCCCTCTCTCTGGATTTCCCTACTATGTACCATCAGACTCTCCCCCAGCATTCAGACATTTAAAAACTCCCTGAAAAATCACCTCTTCAAGGACACCTATCTGACATACTCTAAAATTAAACTCCTCTCTCCCATCCTCCAACCCTATTGAGACCAGCTGTGTGGCTGGACCAATCTCCACGCTATGTAACTCCCCCCCCCCCCCTTTAACAGCTGTCTGGATTGACCATACTCCATCCTACAATGAGCAGCCACTTTACCTTTTGTTTCACCATTGTCCCTTATTCCCTCTAGACTGTAAGCTCTCACGAGCAGAGCCCTCATTACCTCTATGTATCTGTGTGTGCATGTTTGGTACTTATTAGTGTGTATTATTATTATCGTTTATTTGTGAAGCGCCAACATATTCCGCAGAGCGGTACAATGGTTATACAGAGTTATGTATATTACAAAAACAAGTAGTTACATACAGGGGAGGACAAACATCTCCAAATAGATACAAAGAGGTAATGAGGGCCCTGCCCAGGAGAGCTTGCAATCTGCAGGGAATGAGAGACAATGTTGAAGCAACAAGGTAAAGTGGCTGCTTATTTTAGGATAAGGTGTGGCTCAGGTTAGAATATGGCCCAGTCTGACACCTGAAGCCTTTAAGGTTTTTTTGGGGGGAGGGGTGGATGTTACATGGGGGGGGGGGGAGATTAGTCCAGCCACACAGCTGGTCCAAATGGAGTTGGAGGAGATGAGGCGTTGAATGTTAGAGGTATGGCAAGTCGGCTTCCTTGAAAAGATGAGTTTCCAGGGAGTTTTTAAACATCTGGAAGCTGGGGGATAATCTGATGATGTGTGGTAGGGAATTCCAGAGAGAGGGGGCAGCACAGGAGAAGTCTTCCAGGTGGAAGTGAGAGGAGGTACTAAGGTGGGAGGAAAGGTGGATGTCGTGGGCAGAACGTAGGGGGGCGTGTAGCTATGTATTTGTGGATGAGTGCTGAGATGTAAGGGGGTTGATGAGACTTTTGTAAATCATTACTAAGGTTTTAAATGTAATTCTGGGGGCTATGGGAAGTCAGTGCAGGGATATGCGTAGTGGAGCAGTAGAAATGGAGCGGTGAGTGAGGTAGACGAGTCTGGCAGCAGCATTGTTAATGTATTGGAGTTGAGAGAGGTGAACAAGGGGAATGCCAATGAAGAGAAGGTTGCAGTAATCGAGGCGGGACATAATGAGAGTGGATTCGAGTTTTAGTAGCATCAGGAGTGAGACAAGGGCGTATCTTGGTGATATTTCATAGGTGGAGACGGCATAACTTTGTGAGGGTCTGAATGTGAGGAATAAAGGGAGATCAGAGTCAAACATGACTACTAGACAGCGGGCTTGAGATGTTGAGTAGATTGTGGTATTATTGACAGTGTAACGGGTGCCCGCAACAAACTGGACTGGACCACAAGGCCGAGGTGGGGATATAGAAACACCGACCTGAAGCAGCGAGATTGCGTCCGGAATGCAGAGTCGTAGTCATGGGTAGCTGGGTCAGGGTTGGAGAAGGGAGGATTGTAGTATAACTTGCCGTGGTCGAGGATAGGAGAAGGTATGGATCGTTGGGGTCACTAGCCATAGTCGAGGTTTGGAGAGATTCAGGATTGTTGTAAGGAAAAGCCAAGGTTAGGTTGAACTGCAAGAAAAGACACAGCGAAGCAGGCGAGACAGGACAGGCAATATAAAGTGCTTGTGACCAGCACGTCGTCACAAGTAAATGATATCTATGCTCAGCCAAATTGCAGCAGCAATAGCTGAGCATATAAAGGGAGAGAAGCCAATAGCTGAGGAGTACAGCAGCAGAAGCTGCTGCAAGAATCAGCCCCCTGATTCGTTGCTGAGGGAGCTCAGCACAGCAGGCACTGACGAAGAGCAGCATCAGTCAGTTAGTGTCAAACTCTGGAGCAGTGTCTGCTGCTGATGCTGCCATCTCGGGGGGCGACGCCTGCGCCCGATCCTCACAGACAATGAAGGAGAGTATTTGTTGTAGAAGTGGGAGATGAGAGTTTAAAGAGATGTTGAAAATTGGAAGGGGTTTAGGGTATGTAGGTTTCTGTATGTACATGTGGAGGTAGGTGCTGTGGACGGTGCATAGGGGGAAGTGAGGCTAGAAGTTAGGAGGTGATGATCAGAGAGAGGAAATGGCAAGTTAGAGAGGTTAGAGACAGAGCAGAAGGGGGGGGGGGTAAAGCAGGTCAAGGGAGTGGCCATTGCAGTGAGTAGGAGAGGTGATCGAATGGGAGAGACCATAGGAGGAGGTTAAAGAGATAAGTTGCACAGCTGAGGTGTCAGTGGGATTGTCAACAGGTATGTTAAAGTCCCCCAATATGACAGTAGGTGTAACTCTGTTTATGTCATTATCAAATCTCTGTACCTCATCGTACCGTGCTATGGTATATGTTTGCGTTTTACAAATAAACAATAATAATAGGACCAAGCCAGATGCAGGTAACAGGATTGTAACACAGAAAAACAAGCTTCACTCAAACTGAAGAGGGAGACTGGGCAGAGGTCCTCACAAGGAGAGCTACTCTTGATCAACCAACTGAACTATGCCGGTGCTGTTCCTTATAAAGCTATAGTCCATTGAGCGGAAGCCAGAGTGTCCAATTCTTGCAGGTATAGCTTCTGCTGACCCCTGATAGATGGTCATAGTGGCAGACTCTGGTAGGGCAAATTAACGCTCTACGACAAACCTTACATTTGACCTGTGGTGGTGAACCCTAGTATTGCAGATGAAACTCTTTGGGGCATGTTCTAGTAACTGCAAGTTGTGCAGAAAGAGCCCTTCCAACTCGAATTTGCAGGGTTCGGAATTCTGTAAGCCCTTCTCGAAATGTCCAAACTGTCCGGAGAAGGCTTTTTCAGAAGCAGTTTTATTCTGGCTCTGCAAATCCATGCGGAACAACCAAAAAGGCTTAAATTCCCTTCTCCCCCTCCATCCCTCTACCTCCACCTCCCTCTCTCCTCTCCCATTTTCTCCTTCTCCCCCTCTCTCTCCTCTCCCTTTTTCTCCTTCTCCCCCTCTCTCCCCCCTCCCTCTCTCACCCTCTCTCTCCCCTTCCTCTCTCTCCCCTTCTCTCTCCCTCTTTCTCCCCTTCCCCCTTTCTCTCCCTCTCTCACCCTCATTCCACTTCAAAACAAAGTGCAATCTGTTTCTCTAGCCGCATTTTAAACTATACGATTTGCAATAGAGAATACGGCTGGTTGTCTGTGACCTATGACTATGCCAAACCGTGCGGCTTTACAAGGACAAACTCACGGCTGCTAGAACACTCCCCTTTCCGTTCCTGACAACTGTAAGTACCAACAAGAAGCCATTACATTCTATCTTTTTATTCACATGAAGCTGTTGGCTGAAATATTTAACACCTACAATTACAAGTCAACCTGTTACATGAAACCTTTGATTAGGCAGGTTCCTCTCGTAATGAAGAGGGATGGTGAAAGGAAACCTCAGCACCTGTATCTTCAATTAATAATAATTGAAATCCATTATGTACGTAAAAACAAGTGAGTACCTCCATGAATATGGTAAGTTTCTGCTCAATAAGCAGCTGTGCGGGGATTTAACACTGTCCTTAAATGCACCTAAAGAATGGCAATGTGTATTTGCTACCAAGTTCACAGTCTCCCTCAATGATCAGTTAATACTTTTCATAAGCAGGATGATGGCTTGTCACCTGCAGAAAAGGTCCAGAAAAAGCTCTGCAAACTCCCTGGTGTTGCTCAATAGCAACACAAGATATCTAAGCAGGCCATCGAGTCAAGTGAAACTAGCTAGATAAAGGAACATAGCATAAGGATAGTGACAGGGTTCAAAGTTCTATTCGCCGTATTTGTCCTGAAGAAGTATTTGTCTTGGGCCGCATTTATAGTGGGGGCGCGCATGCGGTGGAGCGCGTGGCGCAACGCGCCTGTCGCTCTAGCGATTTCTGCTCTTTGGGTTCGCGCTTCGCGGTGTGGCGGAGGTGTGGCCGTGACGTCCCGTGAGTGGTTCGTCCTCATTGGCTGAACCGCGCACGTGACCAGGCTGTCGCGCGCCAAAGACAACATTTTTGTCTTCCCCAGAATCGCGAACGAAGTTGCGCTTCATCGCTTGTGCGCTCTATGGGCGGCCTCGTAGAGAAGAGGTTTGTTGTTCGCACCGCGCTTGCGCGCACCATCGATGCCACTATAAGCGCAGGCCTTAGGTTGTGATACTTCTCAATGGGCTAACACAGTAAAATGTTGTGAAACATCTAATGTAGAAGGGACCTGTGAGATTTTGAAATCTCTGTACACTATCATTTAATTTATGAAGAAAACTGGTGTTGGGCCATTGGAAGTTACAGTATTTTAACCTAAGACTAATCATAAAGATAACACTAAAATGACCTATAAGTGTAGGGATAATACACATATAAATCAGAGGAAACACTTTCTGTTAGCCAATTTTATTTTAACTTATTGTAACTGGTTTGATTGTCCAATTGAATTATTCTTACCCCCCCCCCCCCACCACCACCACCACCCCAACAGGTCAGGTTTTCAAGATATCCATGCTTCAGCACAGTTGGCTCAATCAGTGGTCCTGAAGCAGGGATATCCTGGAAACTTGACCTGATGGTGGACCTTGAGGGCTGGAGTTCCCCACCCCTGCCTTAGGGGATCACTACCTCACGAGCCCTTAGGGGTTCCCACACCCCCTAAGTCTTTGACTGAGCCTCTGATTGAGCCACCTGTGCTAAAGCTGGGATATCCTTAAAACCTAACCTGTGGGGGGGTCTTGAGGATGGAGTTGGGAACCCCTGTCCTAGGGTATAAAGTTGATCTCAAAGATCAAAAGAGTTCCTATGATTCTTCCTGGTATTCATTACAGGTTGTGTTGCCCTTTAGTGGAACAACATAAATGTTTCTGCACATGAGCCTGCAGACCAAAAGAAGACACAGCTGGGGAGAACAGCAATGAAAGCAATTTCTGAATGAGGAGAGTGGGAAGGTGAAGAGGATTTGTGGTTTGGGAATGCAAGAAAAAACATCTCAGATATCCTCCATTGGAAAACCTCAGAGGGCCATCCGGTAAGCAAGATTAGCACTGGAGGGATCATTCAGAAATCAGCATCGTTTTACCTGCACTTAAAAATGTGGATTACAGAATGTGAATTTAAAAGGGCACAATGAGGCCAAAATAATGGGCACATCTCCTACAAATTACAATTCAGCTTCGGAAAAATAAAACACATGAAAAAGTTTTGGCAGCAGTGAAAATGTGCCGTGTGTGACCCTAAGAGAAAATGACCACAACAAATGCAAATATAAATAGATGTTTGACAAGTGTTCTGAATATATACTGGAAAGCAAAGCATGCACTGTAGTGTATATACCGACCATATTTACTAAGCAGGGCTATGCGGGAAGTGCCTTCCAGCTCAGATATCCTCCCTCTGCATCTCAAAGACATAAGACCATATTTACTACTGCTATCAATGTTATGAATGGAAAGTATACCAAAAGGCTGAAAAAAATGTTCCTGGGAAGCCGTGACAATCCACATTGATTCAGAGATTCACATATTCCCCCTAGAGTACCAGGGCTTCCAGACTTTTTGACATTTTCTTGGGTTACTTCTCACATAGGCTGTTAGTCTTTCCATAGATTGCACCTCATTTACTCTCAAAATAATCTCTCTCCTGGAGGGTTGGGACTTTTTCCAGGCCCCTGCGACAGCACGTCTCGCCGTAGTCAGAATGTGTAACAATAATTTAGATATGTTTTGATTTAGATTATCTAGAGGCTTTCCCAGAACCATTATAAGCGTGCCTAGAGGGATTCTTATCCCAATTGTCTCTCATAACAGATTCTGCACTAATCCCCCAAATCTCTGTATTTTTGAGCAGAACCACCAAATATGGGCCATATCCCCGACACCACCACATCCTCTCCAGCAAAGATTCGTGGCCCCTTGATAAATCTGTCTCGACCTATGAGGAGCCAGATACCATCTGAAAATAACTTTGTAGATATTCTGTTTAGATATTGTACATATTGATATATTCGTTGCATTGACCCAAATATCTTGCCAATCTTCCCATGAAATCTCTGCCTGAAAATCGTGGGCTCATTGATCCATAGAACGGTGGGTGCAGGGAGCTAAACTGTGTTAAACTCCCACAAAATAAGAACCTGATACAATGTTGAGATGAGACCCAACTGATAGTTTCTTTTTCTACATAATTCTTTAAATACAGAACAATCTGGGAATGAACCCCCCCCCCCCCCCCCCCCCGGGACAACTGCCTAAAATAATGTCAAACTTGTAAAAATCTGAACACCTCAGCACCCATGATAATGTAGTTTAACAATTTACCATTCAATAGCATATCCCCCACATCTCTAACATATTTAGCCTTCCATAGATCAAAAGTACCGGTAAACCAACCCGGACCAAAGTCAGGGTTGTCAAAAATAGGGATACATCTCGAATAAAAATAATGAAAATAATTGATAATGAGTTTTGACCCTGTGCCAAATTTTAAGAGAAAATTTTATTACCAATCAAATAGGTCTAGTCTAGAACATTTTGTTGACTTATTATTCCACTAAAGAGCCGGGAGTGCCGCGGGGTTATTAAATATATTTTCTAAATCTACCCACCTATATTGATTTTTCTGAGAATGCCAAAAAAATATCTGTTTCAAATGGGAGGCTAAATAATACTTCTTAATGTCAGGGACCACCAGACCTCCTCTTTCTCTGCGTGAGAGCATGACTGATCTCGCAACTCTTGGTCTTTTGTTACCCCAAATGAACTGCATAATCTTATTCTGTAAATCCCTTATATATTTGATCAGGATGGCGACCGGTAGTGTCTGAAAACAATAAAGCAGTTTCGGGAGAACATTCATCTTAACTGATACAATGCGGCCCATCCAGGAAATTTGGTGAGCATTCCACAGTAAAAGGTTCCCATTTAATTATTGTGAAAAGCTCTGGGTAATTATATATTTGGTAGTTTTTTGTGAGAAAGATCTCTAAATATTTCAATCTTACAGAATTCCAATGGTAATTGAAATTTAATTTGATTATTTTTACTTCAATATCTGATCAAGTTAAATTTAGTGCCTCTGACTTGGCCGAATTGATTTTATAGCCCGAAAGCAAGCCAAACCCAAAAAGCTCTTCTTGTAAATTGGGAAGAGAAGTCGGGGGATTAGAGATTGTCATAATAATATCATCTGCAAGCAAAGATAATTTGACATTTTCCTGGCCTATCTTAATGCCCTGTATATTAGGGTTCTTCCTAATTTGAATTGCAAGCGGCTCAATTGTTAACGCAAAAAGCAGAGGAGATAATGGTCAACCCTGCCTAGTGCCATTGCTGATTTTAATTTGGTTTAACTCCCGCCTGGCATTTAAAAAAAAAAAAGCTGTTGGGGTATCATATAAGCCACTTTTTGCACTTGACAAAGACCTTAGGATCGAAACGTTGTGTATGCTTTAATAAATCTCTTTATTTTGGAAATCCGTGTGCCCCATCTTCATTCCTTTTAGGGGCATCATATAAGGCCTGGACCCCCTTTAAAAATGGACCGGAAAAAACAAACTCTTGCATTGTTCTATCAAGAAAATCCCATTTAATTCTATCAAAATACGCTTTTCGCCGTAATACGTGCGGCTTTTAAAAGGTGTTGCCACCAAGAACGTGGATAACCTGGGGAAACAGGTATGGTGTCTCAGACTGGCCTTGGATCTAGTTTCTACATGAGTTAGAATACCCTTCTTTCCTGTGTGAGGAGAATACATCTCAGGTGTCTCCTTATGTATGGAAAAATATATGCCTAATAGAGCTACAGTGTGTTTTGTTGAAGGAATTTGGGAAGTTTCAGGTACCTGGCAAACTGAAGCAGGATGTCCCCAATAGGAGCAAAATGTTAGTTGTATTTAATGACTCAATCTCTGTTAAAGCAGTACTACTACTTCCCCCCTTTTATTATTTTCTTATTTTTGTATGTAAAGCATGGTATAATGTATAATTAAGCTGGCAATTGTTTGGTGCTCCTGTTGTAAATCTGTCAAAATCCTGATTACATGCCTACCGAAATGTCTGCCTTCTGACTTTGTGCTGCAGTCTGTGTCATGCTTTCGCTAATATGTAACATTATATTACGAAGTCTAGCGCATTATTGTTACAGCTTTCAAGTAATAGAGAGCCTGCTGTTTGGAATACAGCAACAAATCTGTTTGCGATACATTGCTGCCAAAGGGCAGAGCTCAAAAAGGTGTGTGTGAGCCTTTTTCAAAAGAGGAAGTGGATGACTTTTTAAATGGTTGCTTTAGCAATGAAAGGATGATTAGTACATTAAAAAAAACATTACATATGGCATTAGGAGTTTAAAAAAATGCAGACAGTATTATCTAATACTACAGCACTGATTTATTTTTCAAAACCATATAGGATTTTTCCCGTTTTGCTGCATTAAATAAACATATTTATTTTATTTGGGGTGCTACCGATTTACACTATTTACTGCGTTTAGCAAGACCTATTAGTAGCCTTCACACTGCGATCTAGGCAGGTCTTTATGTAGACTAATCATATTATAGGACTAGGAGAAGTTCACAATCAGATTTGCCACTAAGAACTTCATGTAATCTTGGTGGAAGACTGACACCCTTTTATCTGCACGCGATTCCCTGTTTCTCACACAAGTAATTCAGTCCCTTCGACATTGTCAGTTCTGACAGGCTGATTTAATCTGCAGCATTCTCAGTGCCTCTGACCACTGCGCAGAGTCATTAACCTTGACTCACGTAATTGAATTCAAGGTTGATTGCCTGTGACCCTTCTCGGTAAGGTCTTCAAAATGTACATATTCATTACGAGCTGCATTGCTAAACGGATTGCACTGGGAGAGCTGTAGCAATCAGGTTTCTTGGTATGCAGGGGGCGAAGAGGGCACTGATTGCATGTTTGAGTTGAGGATTAGATTATGAAAAGAGAGAGAAAATAAAGATGGATCCAGCTGACACTGTCACATAAAGGGCAGCTCTGTATAGGTACCAGGCATTGATACACACAAAGATATTAACATAAACCCCTTTTTTTTTTTAAGACTTTATTTGTGTTCACAAATAAATTCTCACTGATCCAACATCACTAAAATCTCATTTCTGTAATGCATATTATGTATACTGGGCAATTTACAGAAAGATAACATGACATTCTTCATCCACTGCAAATGAGGCTCTGACACACGGCTAAGTGAAATGCCCCAAGACTTCAATGCAAACTATAATTGATATTCTTATCATACCATATCTGCACCTATCGTTTGTTCCTGAAATGAAACATGGAATCTGAACCATATGGTTCTGTATCACTTTACAGGTCACCTGTCTTAATGTAACGTGAACTCCATGTGGCCATTACTACAAATCAATGCACCAATTTATAACAAGGGCAAAATCATTCTTAGAATTATGGTTAGTTTATAGTCACATTATTAGGAAATGTATCAGATCAATCTACAATCAAATGCTAGGAGAGTTAATCCAGATACTTATTAGTAGTAGGAACCAATAAATTACTAATGCCAAAATATTACTGAAGTCTCATACGCTTTACATCATTTGAATTCTTGTTTAAACTTTTGGAGCTGTGCTGCTTATATATAATAGCACGACATGAGCAAGGTCCCAGCTATCTGAAAGAGCTTCTAGTTCCCTACACTCTAATTCGCTAACTACCATCTGCAGATGAAGGACCCCTAACAGTTCTCAGAATCTCCCTGACTTCCTTTGGGGCCCGAGCTTTAAGCCACGATGCTCTCACCCTTTGGAAGTCTGCCTCCCATAACTACAGTACCGTCCCATCCTTTATTGTATCTGTCCTTGTGTTCAGTATCGGGTATATCCTTACTTTTGTTCTCTTTTTTTCCCTTTTAGTAACTGTAAATGGCTTTGGAGCCCATTGGGAGAAAAGCGCTATATAAATAAAGTTATTATTATACAAAATAAAGTTTTTTAGGTGCATAAGTTTCTATTTAGAAAAAATATTACTAACTGCAATTTAATAATGCATTGTAGTTTACTGTGTACAAATATATTCTCTTTTTTATTTGTTATTGCCTTGACGGGTATCAACTCACCACTAGAGACGGGCGATTCCGGCCAAATCCGTTCCCCAGATTTTCTCACATTTCTCTCCAAAATCCGTTTTGGGGTGTAAAATCCGATTTGGGTCGGCTTTAATCCATGTGGATTAATCAAAATCCGCTATTGGATACAACCCGTGGACGGATTTGTAGAATCCAAACGGCGGACTCAGAACTCTGTTGGAATGCTGAATCCGCGGAGTGTATGGGTAATAATAATAAAAAATACGCCAAACTCAAATCGCCCTTTTTGAGATTGATCCGCTGAAATCCGCAGACCAAAGGAACCGGACGATCCGCAGCAGGTACAAAATTCACCCATCGCTACTCTCTACCCTTTTTTAAGATGATTATAAATTATTGGACTAAAGATATTCATAAAATATGGAATCACAAATCCTTTCCATATATTTCTTATAAAATAACATTGATCTTCATATTTATCAAACCTAAGCCATCTATTAAAAAGAAATATAATGTAATACTGCAGAGTACAAAAAATGGTACTTGGTTTTCATGGATGATAATTTCACAATGTAACAAGAAAAGTTTTCATCAGTCTATTAAGGCGAGTGCAATATTAGTGACAGGGCAAACTGAGCAAGCAGCAGTGACATGGATGTGTGTACAACAGCTTAGCAATGACACTAAAGAAATAAAGAACTCACTTGACTTGCTGATCCCTTGATAGAAATGATTACAAGTAAAAACACAGGGGAACTTTTAACTGAGAATCAGGAAATGGTTTAATCCGAACTTTGTCTACTGCCTGATTTTAACCATAATTTTTTAGTCGATTGTACTTTCTGCAAGCAAATATATTAGTCAAAAAACATCTGAGTTCACCTGCTACCTGTCAATGTAGCACTGATCATGGATAATCTAAAAAATCTTATATATATATGTGTGTGTGTGTGTGTGTGTGCTGGGTGATAATGGTGAAAGGCGGGGTTGCAGACCTGCCTAAGACATGCAGATGAGCATACAGTTGTATTTACATTTGCATATTTGCTTTGCTGTGGAGGGTTTTTTGTCACTTTTTTTTACTCACCATAACTTAACTCAGTATGGTAAACCCCATCCTTTAGCTTCTGTTCATACCCAGTTAACCAACCCCACACTGATGAGACCCATTAAGGTTGAAATAGCTGTCTGTGGGTGGATGATCGCTTCTCGGCCTTTTGGCTAAGATCAAGCGAGATGAGTGCTCCTCTCGACCTGCACAGCTATGACCAGATGCAGTACTATCCTACATGGGCTCCAGTAGGAAAGGTCTGTGGCAAGCATTTGGCCCTCTAGCTTGTTGAGAGGTGGTGTCCAGGCCCAGGACCACAGAACCCCTGAGCCTTCGGGCTAAGGGGGGATGGCATTCGAACAACCAGCCCTTCGGGGCTGGGGTGCACCCGCACAACCCTCGAAAGAGGGGATATGATGTGAACTCCCTTGCGGGCCTCGGGCCAGAGGGAGGAAGAGACGGATCTCCTGAATCCTAACGGAGGAAGGCATCAATGTCCCTGGAGACCTAGGCTTTCGGGCTGAAACCTCCAGGGAAACTGGGCACCGAGGGCGGGTCTGACTTCGGTTAGACAGTCCAAGGGCAAGCTCCCTATCCACTGAAGTGGACTGGGATCCGATGAGCGAGAGGGTGTACCCTCTCGTGAGGAAAAAAAAAAAAAAAAAGCTGTCTGTGGGTGGATCGCTTCTCAGCCTTTTGGCTAAGATCAAGGTGATATGAGTGCTCCTCTCGACCTGCACAGCTATGACCAAATGCAGTACTATCCTATCTGGGGTTTCAGTAGGAAAGGTCTGTGACAAGCATTTGGCCCTCTAGCTCGTTGAGAGGAGGTGTCCAGACCCCGGACCACAGAACCCCTGAGCCTTCGGGCTAAGGGGGGATGGCATTCGAACAACCAGCCCTTCGGGGCTGGGGAGCACCCGCACAACCCTCGAAAGAGGGGAGATGATGCGAACTCCCTTGCGGGCCTCGGGCCAGAGGGAGGAAGAGACGGATGTCCTGAATCCTAACGGAGGAAGGCATCAATGTCCCTGGAGATCTAGGCTTTCGGGCTGAAACCTTCAGGGAAACTGGGCACTGAGGGCGGGTCTGACTTCGGTTGGACAGTCCAAGGGCAAGCTCCCTATCCACTGAAGTGGACTGGGATCCGATGAGCGAGAGGGTGTACTCTCTCGGGAGGAAAAAAAAAAAAAAAAAGCTGTCTGTGGGTGGGTTTTCTGGCTATGCACCTTAACCCTGGCTGTGCTCAAAGCTGTGACCATGCAGCAAGCTTAAGCCTATAGGGAACCATGTTAAAAATGGTTTTTGAAGCAAAAAGTGGCACTGTGGCATGTCATTTCCCAGAATCCCTTGCTGCAGTGGAAGTGCTGTGCGCTGGGTGATAATGGTGAAAGGCGGGGTTGCAGACCTGCCTAAGACATGCAGATGAGCATACAGTTGTATTTACATTTATATATATATATATATATATATATATATATATATATATATATTTATATATTTATAAAATGTTTTACCAGGAAGTAATACATTGAGAGTTACCTCACGTTTTCAAGTATGTCCTGGGCATAGAGGTATGTTGACAAATACATGGTTACAAATACACAGTTACATTAAGCGTTATACATTATTTACAAGACATTGCATGCACAGTTAGGGATAATATATAGTATAGGCGTATGTAACATTTACAGAGCAGATTAAAATGAAAGACAGCTTTAGTTCTGAAAGAATTTAGACTGGTGGCGGCTGTGCGAGTCTCCGGTAGATTGTTCCAGTTGTGGAATATATATAAAACTCGCCATTATTTCCTAGACTGAGGAAGTCAGAGGAAGATAAAGTCATCTAGACATTGTAGTATAGTGATTTCTTTTCTCAATAATCAGAGTTTGCCAGTTATTAATTTCCAAATGAATCACAAAATGTATATCCTTCCAATGTTTGTTTCAGGAGACAAATTGTATTTTATTCTTTTTGTGACTATATTTTAACAAAGTTGACAATACTTGCACATAACTGTCAATACAAAACAATCGTCTTTTGTTTCTATCATAAATTGTTTTAAAACTGGTCATTTGCGAAATGTTAGCGACACACAAAAGGGCAATTTGGTTCGCAAAGCTCAACGGACGTTTCAAATATCTTTGCTAACAAGCTTCGTCTTAACACCAAGAAAGTACTTACCATAACTGCCAGGAGATGCAGAGCGGGGGCCACATTTTTTCATTCCAATTGGTGGCAATTGCTCAGTAGGGAGGACGCAATGGTCTATGTCTTCATCTCCCACTATGTTCATTTCCATGCTTACTTTTCCCTGTTGAAGTACAGTGTAAGACTTTAGAAGTCTCTTTGAGGCATTTTCCTCCCTTTGGACATATCTGGTTTGTCCTGTCTATCGTGTTGTTGAGTCAAATATTTCCATTGAAGGCCTATTTCCTTTGTGTTTCTTGTGTTGTGTATATTGTGTTGCCAGGTGATATCTCTGGTAGCTTATCGGTCTTGCTTAGCAGAACCACAATGAAACAGTTCAAACTTAGATATACTTTCACTCATTATAAGTTATGAAACTCCTTGCATTTAAATGAATAATGTGAACTTGGTTTCTTACAAGAAAATTGCCTTTTCAAGATCAAAATTCTAGTATTTGATGTTGTTAGAAAATACAATTAATCACCCTATTTATTTCTTTTCATTTGACAGTAATGCAAGTTGTGGAAATTGGAAAGCATGTTTACAACTGTGCTGAAGGAAATGTACTCAGGTATTTAAACACCACAAAGTTGATAACATAGCAACATCGAAACATTATCAATGGAGAGTAGACAAGAACCACTTGTCTCTTCTAGATCGCTTAAGCCTGTAATGAGACTCAGACCCAGTAAGAATACGTGAAGAAAATACATATAAAGAAATAAGTGCGCTTATTTGAACAAGTATGTATATATATATATATATATATATATATATATATATATATATATATATGTATATATATATGTGTATATATATATATTTATACAAGCTTTTCAAGGGCCATGCAGATGTCTGTAATAGTAATATTACCAATAAAGGAGGCTAAAAATTAAATCAGTGTTTAACACTCTATAGATAATCATCATCATCATCATCATCATCATCATCATCATCATCATCATCATCATCATCATCATCAGCCTTTCTTAGGTCCATATTGAATATATATCAATCTCTAAGAGCTATATAATACGGACCCAAAAACAAGACAATGATGTTTAACAAAGTCTAATAGTTCCCAGGGTAACACCTCCATATGGAGCTGTCATATAAGGGATACATATATCTACAGAAAATATCTACGGTCCCAGTCTGTATTAAGAGAAAATGTGACCCGAGTCCCCAACATATACATCCAATAGGTCTCCTGAAGATCTAGTATATTGATCCTATACCCCCCTCACCGGGGAGTGGGGGATGGAATGTGTTCAATCCCCATAAAGGAGAACGTATCAATATTGCCATGAGTGCAAGAGAAGTGCTGGGTGGTTAAGTCCCTCTTTTTTTATGAGCTGTACATGTTCCATGATCCCGTTTTTTAAGGTCCCACATAGTGTTTTCCCCATCCATGTGTGAGTAAATAGATAACGTATTTTGTATTACAATTAATAAAGGACGTGACCTTATAATTTGTTGTTTGGTACCAATGGGACTAAAACACGATTGAGGTCTCATGTAGGGGCAAATTCTACAATGGTGACGTTTATATGAACCTTTTAACGGATTGGATTCCAGGCTTTCCTCAGAATTAAACAGGCTTGGAGAGATGTAATTAGCAATCGTTTGGGCCCGTCTGAACACAAAGTTCAGACCAGAGTGGATATGTTCTTAAAACAGGATATAGGGTCAAGACATCACAATGTTATCTGGCAATTGATTTGATCGACTTGTCTATTATACTGGGTGATAAAGAGTGGAGCATCTTTCCTAGTTAGCTCTCGCCTCCCTCGTTCCAGTAAGGATGACCTATTCATCTGACTTCTTCAAAAGCCCAATCCAGGTCATGTGGTTTTTAAACCCTAGCCTTGAACCTATCATATAGATCCCTAGCCTGTGTGAGGAAGTTGTGGGGTCCCTCAATTAACTGGTGCTACAGAGCATTTAACCCACTCATAGGATAAGGTACTGCAAACCGGATCACATAATGTCCTGAATGAGTGTATGGAGCTGTAACCATTAACCCCTAGATGGAACACAGTCTGGCCAGGATAAAGAGAGTTTTCTGGGGGAAGTCCTGAGACCCTCCGAGGCATTTATTACTGAAAATGAGTTGTATTGGTGTTATTGTTATTACCATTTCAATTATTAAGTATAAATATGATTACATTACACTTTTGAAATATGTACCATACATGTGGAAGTTAAGAATTTAAGACACTAATGCATTGGAAAGATTTACAAATAACCCCTGACTTTACTTGTTTTTAATTCATTATTGCAATTACATGTTTAATATCCGCAGTCATAAAAGTGAGTTACCTAGCTACACTTTAATGTATATACTATTGTAAGTGTATCACTTTGATTTGGAACTTGCGGTTATAGACCAATTGAAATCAATTGTAATCATGTTTATAATCAATTACAAAATCGAGTATCATTTGTTTTTAATGTAATAGTCTTCACTGCGCATGACACTGATGCCGGTGTATCCCGCATGAGTGCACATCAGCCACGAGTGCAGTTTCCCATCATGCCATCTGGGGAATACTTGCTTCTCATTGGCTGAGTGATGTCACGTCCGGTTTACTTCCGGTATTTCAGTAGACCGTGCACGAGTAATGCCACTCTTTGAGAAAGCCCAATTCTTGGGTGAAACGCGTTAGAGGCGCAGGGGTATGTCTCCCCTCCTCTTGTTTTTATCCATGTTTGAATAAAGAACCTTTTATAGCTCAGTCCAGCCTCCGCAGCTTTTTCTGCATCGTAGTGCCCGCTGATTCACCTCTCCCCCTCGGCATAAGGTGATTTCGTCTTGTGTGAGGAAGTGATCATATTTGGAACAATTCCTCCTCAATCTCATGGATTGTCCCTTTGGAATTCCTCTCAATAATGGCTTGGGAGGACAGCTGTCTGCTCCCAAAAATTGTGTTGCGAGAATTTACTTTCCAAAAAAAATATCAGTTTGAATATTGAAGCGAAGATCCACATACAATAACAGATCTAAATAGTTAATGTGCTGATAATTATAATTGAATGCAAAGTGCAAGTGACATTTATTGATGTTCAGAGTGTCTATGAAGGATAAGAGGGAAGTCACCTCCAAACACGTGGAACGACTCCCCCCATACGTGGTTAACTTAGCCACTGATTGAGCCACCTGTACTAAAGCAGGGATGTCCTTAAAACTTGAACTGTTGGTGGCCCTTGAGGACTGAAGGTGGCCACTCTTAGAACAGTGTATGAATATTTAGCTGTGCAACATGGTGTCACTGTCTTGGAGATTAAATTGAATGTAAATAGAAGGGTAATGCTTCTGTGTCCCAATAACCATGGTGGTAGGGTTCCAATCATATGTCCTTTACCAGGGTTAAACAGTACAGTGTACTACAACAAGTGTTACACACTGTAGAACACCAAGCAACATATGCAAACATGTTACAAAGACTTGTCAGGCATATTACATGATAACGTATTTTTCATAGTGATCAAAAGGAAATAACGTGGCATTTAAGAGAGGTATAATAAAAGTAAGCTGGAAGAAGTCAAATTATTTAAACAGAGAATGGAGGCCATTGGTCAGCAGACTAAATAGGAAACAGCATGTAACATTCTCAGCAGTTATAGCTCACAGCACTTGACATGCTTATTGGACTTGTTAGTTAGTTAGCCATATACAGTACAATATGTCAGGGACTATTTTATTATTTTCGAGAAATGTTCCTTTGTACATGTTGCCCTTGAAATAATATCCACTGAATTGTGCAGGAATTTGGAGATTGTTTTGGATCACTACAAATCTAGTAGCTTGTCTGGTTCAAAAAGAAAATATATATACTTAGATCATACCAGCTGGAAATCTTTCAGAAGTCTCCCCAGTGGAAAGAAAGACTATAAATGTACTTTTGTTGTGCTTGTTCCTGCCCTTTGTATACAGTTCTTTGTACGCTGAATAGGATTACACACTGTCCTCCAATTCTGCTTACTAATGTACAAAAGTAACACTTTTCAATTCATGTAGTACCGGAATAAGATTATGAGGATAGACTGTGGTTGCTGGATAGGTCATTGTTCAATTAAATATAACATGAGCTTGTCAAAGGCAATAACCAATGGTAATCAGCAACAATGCAAAGAAGCTAGAGGTGCAAAACATAAGACAATATGTCACAGCATCAATTCTGAGTGGAATTTGTTTAACATATAATTTTTCCATTCCAAAGCAACCCAGCTGTCCCTATATTCATCATAACTCTGACTGCTAAATAATCTTATTAAAATCATTCTAAATTAAATAGAAATAGCCATTTCAGCCCAGTTGCTATAGGGCAGAGTAAATAAGTATTTCAGTATTAGGTGATACCTTTTTTATTTGGACTAACAATTGATATTATAAGATGTCATGTCGGTCTCCCCTCTCTGGGACCTGTATGTTGCTGTTAACTATCTCATTGGGATCGTAACTTAAAGCCACTGTCCCTATTTAAAACATAATAAATAAGGGGGGCCTGGTCTCTTCTATTACTTTATGGACATATCCCTATCTACTCTCCCCGAGGCTCCTCTCCTCTTGTCCTCCAGGAAACTGACCTTCTTCTTATCCTAAATACTAAATTCTGACATCATTATCCCTATGGCAACACAGGGTGAGACCCAGCATATACAAAGCTGCTAGTAACCCATTAGGAGGGGGGTTATAAATACATGCATACAAAATATAAAATATAGATTGCAGGTATGTTGCTATGTTCTTCAATATATAGGTAGAAGGTGATCTAGTCCAGGGGTTAACAAACTGGGAGCCGCGGCGGTTACAGAGGCACTGCGCTATTCATTAAGGCATTTAAATTAAATGCCGGGGGATCGCGTGAGGCCTCTGCAATTTCCCTTAGCTTGTCTTCGGCGACGAGTCGCCATGGCAACGTGACGTCACGTGACCCATGGTGTCATTTGATGTCAGAGACAAGGTAAGGAAGGGGCCGTGAGCTGGGGGGGAAAGCAGGTAGGGGGGCGCAGACTGAAAGGTTTGTGCACCCCTGAGCTAGACAATATTTTTCAAGCTGTATAAGGCCGTGATTATACCAAAAAACATGGCGGCGTGCCGCTCAAAAACATATTGCAGCAATTCAATTGAAGCTAACATACCTCGGGCGCCACGCGCACCGCCTGGAACTGCAGGACGGCAGACTGGAGAGCAGACATAAGATTTTGTTTAGAGCAGGCGGCGGCCGCGTCACGTGATCGGCTCAGCCAATGAGGGTGAACCGCTCACGGCCACGCCTCCACCACACCTCCCTGTCTCTTCTGGCTGCCTCCTGACTTCAGTTCACTTGCCAATTTGCCGGAACGCAGTGGTGACGCCAACAGATCGCGGTGCTGCCCAGCTGGTATAATCGTAGCCTAAGAAAGGGGGGCGCAAACGTTATTCCCTGCGCCCCCCTGCCGGCTGTCACCTCACCCCCACTTACCTCGACTCTGGCGTCATGACGTCACATGTCCTTGCGGTGTAATTTGATGCCGCGTTGCCATGGCGACGCGTGTGGAGCCAAGGTAAGTAAAGGTTTACAGAGGCCCTGCAGCTCACCCGGCACTTAATTTAAGTGCCTTCGGGAAGCGCCTGGCGCCTCTGTAAACCCCGCGCCCCCGCAGGCAGTCTCGCGCTTCCCCTAGGGGGTGCGCCCCCCAGTTTGCGCACAGCAGGCCTAAGACAAAACCATTCAGAAAACACTAAAGAGAAAGTATAACTTTGGACTACCGAGGAAATGAATGTGAAACACTGTTGCCAAATGGTTTGCACCATTTTCAGATACATTTGTCTCACCAATATTGGCAACTAGGTTTATTTGTCTTGTCTGCAAATAATATCACGCCTGCAGTTATACATCAATGGGAAGGGTGATTGCAGGTCACAAGCTAACAGCAAAAACGAAATGAAAGAAAGACAATTCTATTACTATGAGAACCCTCATTTAGAAAAAGGAAGGACAGGCTCAGAAATAAACAGGTTTTGACAGAGGCCGTGTCTTTTACCCTGAGAAGACTGGCTATAAGTTGATGTTTTGAGGAAAAGACAAGTTTTCTAAATTGCCTAAATGCATGTTTGGCTCTAACTCCAACCCCTTGGATATCACCTGCGATGTCTCGCAAGGCTCTGTTCTGGGGCCCCTATGCTTCTCAGTGTTCATCAATAATCTTCCTACAGCTTGTAAGAGAGCCTCAATACACATGTATGCAGATTACACAATCTTATATGCACACAGCCATAGCCTCTCTGACCTTCAACACATACTTCAGTCTGACTTTTTGTGACTTGAAAATTGGATTTCCCAAAACAAAACTGTTTGTAAAGACTGACAAGACTGTAACAATGGTATTTGGGACCAAGTCTAAATTTCTAAAGCTTCCAATGACTGAGCTCCAGATCAGAACCAACTCTAAAACCACCCTAACTCCTGTTACTAGTTTTAAATACTTGGGCACATGGTTTGACTCCCATGTATTATTTGTCATCTTAACTCTGTGCCCAGGACATACTTGAAAACAAAAGGTAACTTTCAATGTATTCTTCCAGGTAAAACATTTTTATAAATACATTTAACATTCGGGATTCACATTGATACTGACATCCACCTATGCTAAACTAGGTGTACTTAACAGGAACAAATCCTCTCTATGTCTGCTGGTCAGAAAGCGTATCGCACAGCAGATGCTAATGCCAATTATCGACTATGAGGACATAGTATATGGCTCGGCACCCCAAACCCACCTTAGCAAACTTGACACCCTCTACAATTCAATGTGCCGTTTTGTTCTCCAATGCAACTACAACACACATCACTGCAAAATGCTCAAAGAACTAGATTGGTCATCACTTGAGTCTAGGTGCAAAGTTCATCTTTCCTGCCTTGCCTTCAAATACTTTCAGGGCAAGCTACCCGTCTATTTTAAAAATCTCCTCATCCCTACCACAGGCAGCACTGATCATCTGAGATCTGACTCCAAAAGACTGTTCATGGTCCCAAGGTTCAACCAAGTATCCGGCCGCTCCTCCTTCTCTTACCGTGCACCCCAAAACTGGAACAACCTACCGGAGACTCTCACAGCCGCCACCAGTCTAAGTTCTTTCAAAACTAAAGCTGTCTCACATTTTAATCTGGTCTGTAACTGTTACATACACCCATAATATATATTATCTCTAACTGTGCATGCAATGTCTTGTATATAATGTATACCCTGTTCACTTATGTAAATGTATTTGTAACCATGTATTATTTGTCGTCTTAACTCTATGCCCAGGACATAATTGAAAACGAGAGGTAAATTATTTATAAATAAATAAATACTTTAATTTGAGAACTCTGCAACGCTGCCATCATATACTCTATAAAAACAGATTCCATTCACAAGATTATATATTCAGTTTTTTTAAACTAGAATTTATTTGATATCTATTTGGAGGCAGCATCCACTTTAAAACAGTTTATGACATGCTTTGTTGTTTCTGCTTCTTCAAAGAGAGTGAGCCCTGGACTTGTAAGGATCGGAGGGCATGATATAAGGCCGATGGGACCCTCCCCTTAAGGTCAACAGGCAGCTGGTAAGTTACACCAGGACAGGGGGGGTGGATAGAAAGTGATGGGGTTCGTTTTAGGACACACTCAGGGGGGACAGGTAGAGATGGATGTGAGTAGTGGATGATCAGGGGAGGAGAAGGTGAGCAGGGGGGGGATGCAGAGAGTGCAGGAGAGGAAATGCAATAGGACCAGCAGGGGGGGGGGCAGGGGTAGTTAGGCCTGTGCTAGGGCAAGGAGCAGGGGAAGAGATGTTCAGAGCCTTGGGGGAGTTCTTTTTGCAATTGAGTCATAGGTGAGAGCAAAGTCAGGGTGCGGTGAGTGGGGGGGGTGAATCCATGTGGGGTGTGGGTAGGAGGGGGTGGTAATATTGGGGGAAGTTTTGGCCAGGGGTGTCACAAGGGGGGTGGTGCTTCCTCCAGTTGTGGTAGGAACCTCGGCGGTAGCATGAGTAGCAGGTGGGGTGTCTAGTGCAGTAGCTGGGGAAACAGCGGTGGCGGTGGGGGGGGGGGGGAGGGGGTAGTGGGGGTTGTGACAGTGGCGGCACCAGTGGTTGAACCCGAGAAAGGGGTTGTGACCGCAGAACGCAAGAAAAATGAGGAGGGAGTGCCGGATTCTAGTTTTAGGGACCCTTACTTCTGCTTAGCTAGCCGCTGGGGATGCACCTATCGGTAGCAGTAAAAGAGCGGTTATGGAAGGACGAGTATGTCAATATATTGACATTATTGATGCAGCGGACAAAAAGAAGGAGGAGAAGAGGTAGGCTCCCAAATCTTTTGGCAGGCTACTCTCTGCAGGCCTTTGCAATTGTAGCCAGCGTGATAGGGAAGAAAAAGCCGGAGCATTGCTCAGCACTCTTCAAGTATGTGAATTTAATTTGGGAGACCTACAGTATACGTTTTATGGGAGTCTGGGTTGGTGGAAGTACAAGAGGGACTTCAGGCAGAAAAAGGTGATTAAGAAACAGTTGGTGTTGGGACATGAAGAATATGGACCTGTGGACGTGAAAAATGATGCCGTATAAAATGGACTCCTTTCAGTCCGGGGACAGCAGCTCGCAGCACGCTGGGCAGTCAGCCAGGAATAAGAAGGTGGGTTCTTGCTAGCAGTATAACATGGGCCAGTATTCATTAGTGCAACTGCTGTGGGGGTAGCCACCTCGTGTCTAAGTGCTTTAAAAAGGACAAGGGTGGATTAAAGAAGAGAGCTAGCGGGGAAAACAGCGAGGACACCGGTGGACATTGATAGTACCGAATAGGGAGGTGGCAGAGCTGTTAGAGGTGGGTTTTCGGAGTGGTTTTTGGATCCCTTTTAGGGAGGTGGAGGTTCCCCTCAGTAGAAGGGATTTGAAATCACTAGAGATGCACATGGGGGTAGCGCAAGCGAAAATAGCAAAGGAGGTGGGACAGGCAGAATGGCAGGGCCATCAAAAACTGAGCCTCTGATTGGGCCGCCTGTGCTGAAGGATGGATACTATAAAAACCTGACCTGTTTGGGGGGGGGGGCTTGAGGACTGGAGTTGAGCACCCCCTGTTTTGTAACACAAATTTGAATCAGTGACAGCTATACTGTAAGCCTAAATAAAGAATATTGATGATGTATTTCTTCAATTAGCCAGCTCTAAGCATCTGTAAATAAATGAATGTTTATTTTCAGAAGAAATCCCAAAAATATTTTTTGGGGGGGGGGTCATTCTGTGCTTAAAAAAACAATTAAATTGGTAAGATGTTTAAAAAATAAAAATAAACACATATATATATTTATATATAACAAAAAGAACAGAAAGTGCACGGCCCATAGCATAAAATCTATGACATTTATTGACAAAGGATGTAGGGTTCAAGGAAACAGGCTCACTCACAAGGAAAGCATATAAACAGGCAGTTGTGAACACATATAGTCACCGCCTCATCGGGTTGGTATGCCGTCGGCAGCGAAAAACAGAGTCCTTAAGTGTCCTCACACAGCTCAGGGAAGACCTGGGTCCTTGGCATTAAAAGTCCCTGCGTACACAGCTAACTCCAATGAGTACACAATGCTGATAGCCTCCTGCAGCACTGGAGACGCGATCCGGCCACGATACACCGTCCCCCAGTGATGACGTAATGATGCTGCAAACTTCCTGACGCGTTTCGTCACGTGGAGTGACTTTTTCAAAGGATATATATAACTAGCCATAGGGAGCTTTAAATAGCAAATGGGTTGCTAGGATACCCGTTCAGGACCTTCCCATTCATTTAAGCATTGTTAATATACTCAGTGTTAAGCCAAATCTTACTATATATTTCTGAAAGCATTGTATGTGTCCCTGTCTGCACTGTCCCTAGCGGCAATCTGATTGGTCCCTTGGCCCGCCCGCCCCCGCACACCTCTCATTGGCCTGAGGCGGAGTGACGGGCCAAAGGTCCAACACACACACACACACACACACCTCTTACCTGCCGGTCCCGGAGGCTCCGCCGCTTCCTCCCCGAACATTAGCCTGAAATCCAACTCATCACAGCCGCAGTGCGCGGCGCTCATCGGGACCTGCCCGCACCTCCTCCTCTCCCCGGGTCTCCCGGTTTCCCACGCTTTTTCCTCCCCCCACCCCCCCGGCGCAGCTACAGTCAGCGGGGGAGCGGAGCGAGCGCCCGGGACACAGCGGGGACTCTCACCTCACCACGGCTCTCAATTGTGTGCACGCGCCGTGCATCCCCGCGCTCTCCTCCTCCCCGGGATGCCGCTGTGTCCGCTCACCGCACTCTCCGCACTGTGACCCGCCCGCCGCGGGTGGGAGGATGTCTCGCATGGAATACCTGCCTCCCTGGTGGGTGTACTGGCTGCACGGGTTCCCACACCTGCAGCTCTCCGGGGGCAGCGACTTCAACCCCACGGACAGCGCCTACCGGCAGGTCAGTGCCACCCGCAGCCGTTGTGCAGGGGGTGTGTAAGTGCCACGGCCTTTGTACAGGACGTGAGTGGGTCTGTCCTTAGCCTGGTAGTGGGTGCAGCTCTGTCTGTGGGACAAGGTGCAGCCTGTGGCTGTGAACTTCCCTGTGTCAGTGGGTGCAGCCTGTGGCTGTGATGCCCCCATGTCAGTGGGTGCCTGTGATGCCCCCGTGTCAGTGGGTGCCTGTGATGCCCCCGTGTCAGTGGGTGCCTGTGATGCCCCCGTGTCAGTGGGTGCCTGTGATGCCCCCGTGTCAGTGGGTGCCTGTGATGCCCCTGTGCCCCTCCCTGCCCTTTGCCCCCCCGCCCCTCCCTGCCCTTTGCCCCCCCGCCCCTCCCTGCCCTTTGCCCCCCGTCCCTCCCTGCCCTTTGCCCCCCCGCCCCTCCCTGCCCTTTGCCCCTCCCTGCCCTTTGCCCCCCTGACCTTTGCCCTCCACGCCCCTTGCCCCCCCCCGCCCTTCCACACCCCCCCACCTTTCCACTCCATGCCCCCCCCCCCACCCTTCCACTCCATGCCCCCCCCCCACCCTTCCACTCCATGCCCCTTGCCCTTCCACGCCCGGGCAACGCCGGGTATATCAGCTAGTAGCATATAAAGAGGTGAATATACAACTTCAACTACTTAAAATTAGAAATAATTAAATATACATAAAGATAACTATTACATAAATAAATTCATAAATAAATTCAACAAACAGATAATGTAGAATTACAAAAATGGATCCCTGAAGCTCATAATGAGGACCCATTATAGGGACTAATACATCACATAACAGTAGCTAACAGAAACAATGATGATAGTGATACTGATAGGCAACAAAACCAATCCTAATATATGTATAATATACTCATACCCAAAAAAAGATTTTTATAAATATATATATATATATATAAATGTAAATACAACTGTATGCTCATCTGCATGTCTTAGGCAGGTCTGCAACCCCGCCTTTCCCCATTATCACCTAGCACTTACACTGCAGCAAGGGATTCTGGGAAATGACATGCAAATGAGCACACTGCCACTTTTTGCTTCAAAAACCATTTTTAACATGGTTCCCTATAGGCTTACGCTTGCTGCATGGTCACAGCTTTGAGCACAGCCAGGGTTAAGGTGCATACCCAGAAAACCACCCACAGACAGCTTTTTTTTTTTTTTTTCCTCACGAGAGGGTACACCCTCTCGCTCATCAGATCCCAGTCCACTTCAGTGGATAGGGAGCTTGCCCTTGGACTGTCTAACCGAAGTCAGACCCGCCCTCGGTGCCCAGTTTCCCTGGAGGTTTCAGCCCGAAAGCCTAGGTCTCCAGGGACATTGATGCCTTCCTCCGTTAGGATTCAGGAGATCCGTCTCTTCCTCCCTCTGGCCCGAGGCCCGCAAGGGAGTTCACATCATATCCCCTCTTTCGAGGGTTGTGCGGGTGCACCCCAGCCCCGAAGGGCTGGTTGTTCGAATGCCATCCCCCCTTAGCCCGAAGGCTCAGGGGTTCTGTGGTCCTGGGCCTGGACACCACCTCTCAACAAGCTAGAGGGCCAAATGCTTGCCACAGACCTTTCCTACTGGAGCCCATGTAGGATAGTACTGCATCTGGTCATAGCTGTGCAGGTCGAGAGGAGCACTCATCTCGCTTGATCTTAGCCAAAAGGCCAAGAAGCTTAATGGGTCTCATCAGTGTGGGGTTGATTAACTGGGTATGCAAAGAAGCTAAAGGATGGGCCAACCATAATACTGAGATAAGTTATGGTGAGTAAAAAAAGTGACAAAAACCCTCCACAGCAAAGCAAATATGCAAATGTAAATACAACTCTATGCTCATCTGCATGTCTTTGGCAGGTCTGCAACCCCGCCTTTCCCCATTATCACACAGCACTTACACTGCAGCAAGGGATTCTGGGAAATGACATGCAAATGAGCACACAGTGCCACTTTTTGCTACAAAAAACAAAAAAACATTTTTAACATGGTTCCCTATAGGCTTAAGCTTGCAGCTTTGAGCACAGCCAGGGTTAAAGTGCATACCCAGAAAACCACCCACAGACAGCTGTTTCGACCATATATATATATATATATATATATATATATATATATATATATATATATATATATATATACAGTACTATTCCACTTTTTCCTGCAAAAGAAAGAAGGAAAAAAATACAATATAAATAACTTATTCAGAACAGGGTGGGTATACAAGTTGGCAAAGATGTTACAGTTACCACACAACCCGCATACCAGGGGTGGAGAAGGAAAGAGAGAGCAGATATATATATATATTATTATTTATTTTTTTAACCAATTAATATTAGCTTTTCAAGTGCTAAATACTGTTGCACATTGACAACAATTTTAAAAGAAGTCGGTATCCTGCAAGACATTACAATACCCAACAATGTCCCAATTGTAATTTCCTACTGTATGTTTGCTCAGATGCTCACAAACTGTAGCAAGATTGATACTAAGTCGAACATTGCTTCCATAGACAGGAAATGTTTCACCAATGAATATTTTATAAATATGCCATTAGAAATCAACTAGAGGGATTGCCGTGCCGGTATAGATAAAATGATACTTGTGTGTGGCCTGTATAGTGTACTCAACTACTTCCCCTTTTAACCCTTCGGCGTTCCATCGTGTACAATTAAAACTGGTTGTTTTTGTACAGATAACTTTTGGAAAGAGGGTTACGTACAATCGGCAACACTGCACAGCTCCCAAAAGAGGTCGATTTCTTTTCTTCTTCATTTGTACCAATTAGACCTGGGGTAGGCAACTCCAGTCCTCGTAGGCCACCAACAGGTCAGGTTTTCTAGGTATCCCTGCTTCAGCACAGGTGGCTCAATCAATGGCTCAATCTTTGACTGATTGAGCCACCTGTGCTGAAGCAGGGATATCCAGAAAACCTGAACTGTTGGTACCCCATGAGGACTGAATTAGACCCTTTTCTGATCCCTCTGTTTTAAAACTGGTTTTCGGTATCTTTGTGCCATTTCCCATTCCTGCGAGTACTTGTCATACTGAAAGCCAGGGATGCTAAACAATGATA